>NW_025294053.1:0-1018 GCF_018294505.1 Triticum aestivum | reverse complement strand
ACATGTCGGATGCGATCATACCAGCACTAAAGCACCGGATCCCATCAGAACTCCGAAGTTAAGCGTGCTTGGGCGAGAGTAGTACTAGGATGGGTGACCTCCTGGGAAGTCCTCGTGTTGCATTCCCTTTTTAATTTTTTTCGCGCCGCTTGCAAAACAAAACGCACGTGTAAGTAATATATTTACCGTGTTTTATTATTTTGCACGAGTGCGGTAAGTCATAGCTGGGTGCTCACGATTCACGGGTCCAGCGTCGGCGTTGTGGCGCGGCAAGCGTGCACTGGTGCGGTTGAGAGGGAGGGGTGGAAACCGCGTTAAACTCGTCTCCGTAGTTGAGAGGGAGCGGCCAAAGCAATGTCCAATCGTCTTTGTAGTGGAGCTGGGAGGGGCAAGGATAAGGGACGAAGACCGGGGTAACATGTCGGATGCGATCATACTAGCACTAAAGCACCGGATCCATCAGAACTCTGAAGTTAAGCGTGCTTGGGCGAGAGTAGTACTAGGATGGGTGACCTCCTGGGAAGTCCTCGTGTTGCATTTCCTTTTTAATTTTTTTCGCGCCGCTTGCAAAACAAAACGCACGTGTAAGTAATATATTTACCGTGTTTTATTATTTTGCACGAGTGCGGTAAGTCATAGCTGGGTGCTCACGATTCACGGGTCCAGCGTCGGCGTTGTGGCGCGGCAAGCGTGCACTGGTGCGGTTGAGAGGGAGGGGTGGAAACCGCGTTAAACTCGTCTCCGTAGTTGAGAGGAAGCGGCCAAAGCAATGTGCAATCGTCTTTGTAGTGGAGCTGGGAGGGGCAAGGATAAGGGACGAAGACCGGGGTAACATGTTGGATGCGATCATACTAGCACTAAAGCATCGGATCCCATCAGAACTCCGAAGTTAAGCGTGCTTGGGCGAGAGTAGTACTAGGATGGGTGACCTCCTGGGAAGTCCTCGTGTTGCATTCCCTTTTTAATTTTTTTCGCGCCGCTTGCAAAACAAAACGCACGTGTAAGTAATATATTTACC
>NW_025294052.1:0-1018 GCF_018294505.1 Triticum aestivum | reverse complement strand
CCCGCGCCTCTGCCGCGCTCACAGCGGCCCCGCCTCCATCGTGCCCGCTCGTCGCCGTCCTTGCCCGGCTCCACGAGCGCACGCCCCCTGCCTCCCTGCGTCGCCGGCACCCCACCGTGCCCCGCCAGCCCCGCCACCGCGGTTGGCCTGGGCGGGTGCCGTATCAGGCACCCACGCGCCCGTGCCCGCATCGGCCCCCTGGGCAAATGACACTTGGGGCCCACAGCCCCAGAAACGTTTAAAAAAAATATATTAATAAAAATAATTAAATAATTAAATAATAATTAAATTAATTAATTAATTAAGGAATTAATTAAGTTAATTAATCATAGTTAGATTAACCTAATTAACTAATTAGTTTAATTAAACAGTAATTAGATTAGTTAAACATTAATTAGACTAAACAGTCAATGACAAACGGGACCCACATGTCAGTTGACCAGTCAACGCCTCTGTTGACTGCTGACGTCATGCTGACGTCAGCGTGCACTGTTCTGGATAATGTTGGATTAAAATATTTAAATAAATGCTAAAAATGATTTTAATCTTTTAGAATTAATATAAAATAAACCGTAGCTCAGATGAAAAAACTTTGTACATGAAAGATGCTCAGAACGACGTGACGAATCCGGATACACGGTCCGTTCGTCCGCCACACACCCCTAACCTATCGAACCCGCAACTTTCCCCCTCCGGCTCCTCTGCCCGAAAACACGAAACGCCGGGAATACTTTCCCGGATGTTTTCCCCCCTTCACCGGTATCACCTACTACTGCGTTAGGGCACACCGAACACCGCGTATTGCCTTGTTATATTTTGTGATGCTTTGTTTGCTCTGTATTCATTATTTCTTCCCCCTCTCCTCTCCGGTAGACTACGAGACCGACGCTGCTGCTGACCAGTTCGACTACGGAGTTGACGACCCCTCTCTCTTGCCAGAGCAACCAGGCAAGCCCCCCCCTTGATCACCAGATATCGCCTATTCTCCTCTATACTGCTTGCATTAGAGTAGTGTAGC
>NW_025294051.1:0-1018 GCF_018294505.1 Triticum aestivum | reverse complement strand
TTTTTTGACTGCCCGGACCCAAAAACTGGAAACGGGTCAAAAAAACTTCCTATAATGGCACCTGTCTCAAAACACTCAGAAACACCTAAAAATAGGATAGCCAAATTTTTTTTCGAAAAATGCGTTTTCGAAAAATTTTGGGCCTAAACGGAGCGTGGCTACCCGACTCTTTTTTTTTTCCGAAACCTACTCCGGCAAGGAAACACGAATCGGAATCTAGAGGGATCTCGAAAACAAACCTAATATGACAAGAACTCGGATTGGTGGTGGATATATGGTGGTAGATGGCAGCGGTGGTGGTATATGACAGTTGTGGTGGTATATGGATACGGATTCGAAGCGGTGGCGGATAAGCGGTGGTGGTAGATGGCAGGGGTGATGATAATGGTGCGGCGGCGGCGTGACAACTTATGACCAGAACTCGAAACTCTAAAAGACTAGACTCTAAGACCAGCAACTAGACACGACGATGCAACCGCAAATTCAACAAAGCAAAACCCTAAAAAGATTATGCAAAGGCTCAGATTGGTTCGGATATGATGAACTAACCCTAAATTTTTTTTTGTGGCTTTTTCGTGGACTGTAGGTATGAAGAACAGACTCGATCTAAACTACAAAAAACTGTAAAATCTCACCGAGCAACCTGGAAATCTGATACCACTTGATAGAGGTAAAGGTGTCCCGTCTTTCGATGAGATGGTGGATTTCGCTTTGGTGGAAGTCGACTTTGACGATCCGACTACGAACGTGCGAGGACGTCGCGCCTTAGCAATCGCTAAACCAACTCCGAGAGGTTATTGACCACGCCGGAGCACGATCAACCTGACCACGAGGGTCTGTTTCCTGCGAGCAAACGAAGAACAAGCAAGAAACTAAGATTGCAATCTGGATATTGCGAATATAAGATGAAAGCTTTATTGATCAAGGTGGGGTTCTGTGACGCCTTTGTCTGGTCGTTGAACACAAACGAAGTACGCGAAGTTGCAGCTATGGCGAACTTTTAATCTAAACAAAACCC
>NW_025294050.1:0-1018 GCF_018294505.1 Triticum aestivum | reverse complement strand
TAGTCTTCATAGCCGCCGTCGTCGTTGTACTGGTAGTCGTCGCCTTCTAAGTTGCCGCCGTCATCTAACCTTTAGTCCCGGCTGGTTGGTGCAACCGGGACTAAAGGTTAGACAGGACGCGTGGGTAGCGCACGACGCCCTGTCGGAGGAACAAGACAAAGCAGAAGCGGCGCCGTGCCTATAAAAGGAGCATCGATACGCGCGAAGATAGAGGCGTGAAGAAATGGCGGGAAGACATAGGCGGGAAAGAACTGGCGGGAAGACTGGCCGGGAAGAACTTGTGGGAAGACAGAGGCGGCCGGGAAGAACTTCTCTGAATTTTTTGATATATTATTTGTATTTTTAGAATTTTGAAATGAATTAGTTCTATTTTTCTGAATTTTTTGATATATTATTTGTATTTTTAACATATTGAATTGAATTAGTTTTATTTTTGACATATTATTTGTATTTGCCTCGTAGGGTTTGGAGACGGTTCGTAGATACAAAGGACGTAGAACTTTATATGCATTAAATTATGTATGGAAACTTGTTCAAAATTGTATATGGTCATCCGATGATATTGAATATATATTGTATATTCCTCTTGAATTCTTTTTTGTTCTAATTTCAAATTTGTTTGAAATTGTACATTCATATGCATGTATGTAGTACCGTAGAATATGTGAAACTCCTTCAAAATTAAAATAAAGCACAAAAGAAATAAAACAATACAAATTAAACAGAAAACAATACAAATTAAAAAGAAAACAATACAAATTAAACATAAAACAGGTTTGGGGGGGGCTAAAACCCTAAACCTGCGGCGGCCTTTAGTCGCGGTCGGCCAGACCAACCGCGACTAAAGGTGGGGGCGCGGGAACGCAAAAAACCCGCCAAAAACCCTTTAGTCGCGGTTGGGCAGGCGACCCACGACTAAAGGGTACCTTTAGTCGCGGGTCTCGTCGCCAACCGCGACTAAAGGGGGGGGCTATAAATACAAGGCTCCCTCGACGCCGCCCGCCGTTTCTCGCCTGTT
>NW_025294049.1:0-1018 GCF_018294505.1 Triticum aestivum | reverse complement strand
TGGGAGCGCCGCTCGTCGTAGCCATGACCACGGCCACCCCCTCCCCTCTCCGACGTGCTCCCGAGCTCTTGCACCTCGTCGCCAACCCCCTCACCGAGCCACGTGACCGGAAGGGCCCCGAGCAGCCGCCGTCGTCATCATCTCCGAGCTTCGGCCCCGGTGCCGTCTCCGTCGAATTCGGCCACTCCGGCGCGCCCCCGAGCCCACTGACCCTCCCTACAGCTCTGCGGTGAGCCTCCGTGCAGAACCCCTCTCTCTCCCCTCGCGTTTGCGAGCTCTAGGCCATAGCCCGTCGCGGCTGAACTCCGGCCGCCGCTGACCATGTCGCCGCCGTGGCCTGAGCTCGAACGGGTCGCGCCCGTGCATCTCACCGAGCTCGTGGTGACTCCAGGAGGCTGCGCAATGCTTTACCTCACTCGCCCGTGCTCCACAACGCCATTTTCGTCGAGGCCCGAACTCCGGCGCCGCCTCGGGCTCCATTCCGGCGAACCCCGGCCACCCTCGCACCTTCCGTTGGCCCCCCTAGATGCGCACGGGCACGGGCTACCTTCTGGTGCCCTTCGCGCGTCCAGCCGCCGCCCGTAGCGCAACCCCGGTGAACTTCCGCCGCGTTTCGGGTCGCCGCCGGCCGAACTCCGGTGGCCAGTGACGTGGCGCTGTCATTAGCACTAATGACCCTGTTAAACTAACCCCGTGACGCTGACAGTGGGCCCCGTAGCGGGTCAAAGCCCGGGTCAACGCGGGATTAGCCCCTGTGTCACTGACGTGTGGACCCCACACGTCAGGTTTGACCTGGACCGCCCGTTGACCTGCTGAGGTCAGCATGAGGTCATGCTGACGCCATAATTCATTTTCTGGAATTATTTTAATTCTAAATATTCAGGAAATTTCAGAAAATGCCTAAAACTTCCAAAATTCATAGAAAATTAACCGTAACTCCAAATTAAATAATTTATATATGAAAAATTATCAGAAAAATTCAAGGAATCCATCTGTACCATTTTCATGCATGTTAGAA
>NW_025294048.1:0-1018 GCF_018294505.1 Triticum aestivum | reverse complement strand
CTTCAAAAGGGCACATCTTAGTAGTAGAATGCAATGAACGATTATAAGCAAATTCAATATGAGGCAAGCATTCCTCCCACATTTTCTTATTATTCTTCAAAACAGCCCTAAGCATAGTAGACAACGTTCTATTGACTACTTCAGTTTGTCCATCAGTTTGGGGGTGACAAGTAGTACTAAAAAGCAGTTTAGTCCCCAACTTAGCCCATAAACATCTCCAAAAGTGGCTAAGAAATTTAGTATCACGATCTGAAACAATAGTATTTGGCACACCATGCAAGCGAATAATTTCACGAAAGAACAAATCAGCAACATTAACAGCATCATCGCTTTTATGACATGGTATAAAGTGTGCCATTTTCGAGAATCTATCCACGACAACAAATATGCTATCCCTCCCCTTCTTTGTTCGAGGTAAACCTAAAACAAAGTCCATAGATATATCCTCCCAAGGAACCCTAGGTACAGGCAAAGGCATATATAAACCATGAGGATTGAGTCGTGACTTAGCTTTTTGACATGTAGTGCATCGAGCAATAAAACGCTCAACATCCCGTCTCATCTTTGGCCAAAAAAAAATGTGTAGCAAGTACGTCCTCCGTCTTCTTCACGCCAAAGTGTCCCATTAATCCTCCTCCATGCGCCTCCTGCAACAACAAAAGACGAACGGAGCTAGCTGGAATGCATAGCTTGTTAGCACGAAACACAAATCCATCGTTAACGACAAACTTGTTCCACATTCTTCCTTCTTTACAATTCTGCATTACATCTTTAAAATCAGCATCATGCACATATTGATCTTTGATGGTCTCCAAACCAAATATTTTGAAGTCAAGTTGTGAAAGCATAGTATAGCGACGAGACAATGCATCAGCAATAACATTTTCTTTTCCCTTCTTGTGTTTAATGACATAAGGGAAAGTCTCAATGAATTCAACCCATTTAGCATGTCTACGATTCAGTTTAGCTTGACTTTTAATATGTTTCAAAGATTCATGATCAGAATGTATAACAAATT
>NW_025294047.1:0-1018 GCF_018294505.1 Triticum aestivum | reverse complement strand
TCGTGTGTTCGACTCTCCCTGGTAATCGCTCTATCCAAGCTTTGAGAGTTTTTGACTACAACGGTTGCCGATCACCGCCTGCTGCTGGGTAAGAACTGGTAAGAATTTGAGATTTGCTTGACGGATTTGTGACACCCACCACCACCACTTGTTCGTAGTCTGTAGGATCATATTCTTGTGTGTTTCTATTGCTGCTAACCATGCCAGGATCACAAGCCGACGAGATTGACTGGGAGAATTTATCGAACAAGGAGCTTCATGATAAGTTTCAGCAAATGATGACTGAACAGGTGCAAGATGTGCTGAACAATTTTGAAGAGGCCATGGAGAAGATCACTGGCCTTGAGAAGACGTTCGAAACAAAGCTCGATAACAAGTTTAATGAATTGCTCGCGCGTCTTCCACCACCACCACCCGCTGTACCTAACGCACCTCTCCAACAACAACAACAACGACTACCTCCACGTCACGAAGCAGACCTCCGCCGAGCAAGCCGTGTTCCTCTTGCGTTTGGCCAAACTGTTGGTGCTGCTGTTGATACTTCTGTGGCTCCTGCTGCTGATGCGGAGGAGGATGATTATGTGGGAGATTATGAGGATGAGGTTGATCAAAATCAACACTACGTGCAGCCACCTGTACCACCACCAGCAGGTCGACCTCAGGTATATATTCGTAATGGTAGGCCTGCACCACCACCTCAGGTACGCGATGATGTCCATATTCCTAAACTGAAATTGAATATTCCACCATTTGAGGGTAGATATGTTCCTGATATATATCTTACTTGGGAGTTAGAAACTGAACAATGATTTACATGTTTACAATATCCTGAGGAGAGACGAGTTGCTGCTGCTGTTTGTGCTTTCACTAGTTTTGCATGTGTATGGTGGTCTGAACATTGTAGATTATATCCTATTCCAACTACTTGGGCTGCTTTGAAAACTGCTATGCGTACGCGTTGGGTTCCACCATATTATCAACGTGAATTGCTTCAAAAATTGCAGCGTTTAAGACAAGG
>NW_025294046.1:0-1018 GCF_018294505.1 Triticum aestivum | reverse complement strand
TAGAAGTCACCTCCATAGCCTGGAAGCTCAACATGATCATCCGGAAACAGACGATCTCGCGGAGCTTGTGGACCATAGGGGCTAGGATGAGGCCTTGGACCAACAGACGGTGGCCTGCGGGGACCGCGAGGTGGGGTGATGCCTCCTACATCACGCCAACCCATCACGTCTGGCAGAGCAGATCTCACAGGATAGAGATCGCGCATATCTGAATATCCAGCTTGCACCGCCGGTGCAAACCGAGTCAAAGTAGCCCAGTGGTCAGCACGGGTATTGAAGAGCTCTAACCTCAAGGCCCGATTTTCACGGTCCTTATCCTCGAGCATCTCAGCAGTGGTGCGAGTCCGTGAATCCTCCTGGGTGGGGTCAGCATAGATAGCCTGGAGATACCCTTGTGCTCCCGGAAGTGATCCTGGCATATACCGGAAATCAGAGTCCCGAAATAGACCAGATCTGACTCGCATGATGGTCATCATAGAGTAGGCGGCATCCTGCACAGCCATCTCAATAGTAACCCCGAGTCCATAGGAGCAGTGAAGGGGCTCGGTGGATCGAGGATAAGATGGAAATATCCGGACAGTGCAGAGATACTGGCTTTGATTGAAGTCCCGAAATTGCTCTTCGACCATGTACTCAGGATACCAGCGGTATCCAGCCTCAGTCATTACCCTGACCAACTTGGCAGTATGGCCGGGTACATCTAGGCATCGAGTCAGGCGAACCACTTGATTGAGGTCGCGAGTGGCCATCTGAAAGCACAATCATAATGCAAAGGCATTAGAATTTCTAGCAAAATTTCGGCAGCATAACAGCTGTAAATGCTCAAGAAGGATTTTGAGACATTTGACAAAGGATTACATACACACTCAACATCATCATATCAAAGTTCTGAGACCATCCTAGCAACATAATATGGTAGAAGAACTGAACTAGGCTTGTATCCATCATACCTATAAGGTACTACTGATTAGTAACACGTGATCCTGATAGAGAGAATAGATCCTAATTCCTTAACCCC
>NW_025294045.1:0-1018 GCF_018294505.1 Triticum aestivum | reverse complement strand
ACGTTCAAAACGTCGTTGAAGTCCCGATTCTAAGCCGTAAAGCATGGCACACTGAACTATCGAGTAGTCATCAGCTTTGCTCTGCCAGACGTTCATAACATCTGGCGTTGCTCCAGCAGCAGGCCTGGCACCCAGCGGTGCTTCCAGGACGTAATTCTTCTGTGCAGCAATGAGGATAATCCTCAAGTTACGGACCCAGTCCGTGTAATTGCTACCATCATCTTTCAACTTTGCTTTCTCAAGGAACGCATTAAAATTTAACGGAACAACAGCACGAGCCATCTATCTACAATCAACATAAACAAGCAAGATACTATCAGGGACTAAGTTCATGATAAATTTTAAGTTCAATTAATCATATTATTAAAGAACTCCCACTTAGATAGACATCCCTCTAATCCTCTAAGTGATCACGTGATCCAAATCAACTAAACCATGTCCGATCATCACGTGAGATGGAGTAGTTTCATCGGTGAACATCATTATGTTGATCATAACTACTATATGATTCACGCTCGACCTTTCGGTCTCCGTGTTCCGAGGCCATATCTGCATATGCTAGGCTCGTCAAATTTAACCTGAGTATTCTGCGTGCGCAACTGTTTTGCACCCGTTGTATTTGAACGTAGAGCCTATCACACCCGATCATCACGTGGTGTCTCAGCACGAAGAACTTTTGCAACGGTGCATACTCAGGGAGAACACTTCTTGATAATTTAGTGAGAGATCATCTTATAATGCTACCGTCAATCAAAGCAAGATAAGATGCATAAAAAGATAAACATCACATGCAATCAATATAAGTGATATGATATGGCCATCATTATCTTGTGCTTGTGATCTCCATCTCCGAAGCACCGTCATGATCACCATCGTCACCGGCGCGACACCTTGATCTCCATCGTAGCATCGTTGTCGTCTCGCCAATCTTATGCTTCCACGACTATCACTACCGTTTAGTAATAAAGTAAAGCATTACATCGCGATTGCATTGCATACAATAAAGCGACAACCATAT
>NW_025294044.1:0-1018 GCF_018294505.1 Triticum aestivum | reverse complement strand
GCCGTTTCCCGCCGTCGCCGGAACCCCCGCCGCCCCTCGCCGCCCCCTCCCGACCCCGCCGGACCTCCCGCCACCCCCGGAGCCCCGCCGGAGCCTCGCCGGCGAAGACCACCGGAGGTAGCCACTGCCCCGCGCCCCGATCCGGTTTTCCCCTAATAAATCGATCCGGTTTATATATAAAAAAAACTAGATTGGTTTTATTTTTTTCGGTTTTCTTATTTAACGAACGTTCACCGAACCGTTCGTTTCAATGAATGTGTTCGTTGGATTAGTTCTGTTAATGAACGTCCGTTATTTAAACCGCTCGTCGTTTTTCTTTTATTCGGATTTAATCCGTTATTTCTCTGATTCGATTTCCGATCCAATTTTCAAATCTGTTTTATTTCTTGCTCGTTTATCGGAATCAGGTGATTCAAACGCCTGGAGTTTCGTAACGAAACCGCCGTTCCGACTAACTAACTTTCACAGAGTTTTGCTACTGTGAAATTTTGACCTAATTTCAGATTTCTAAACCGAGTCGTTCTCTCTCGAGTTCTGACTTTCGATGCCTTATTTGATTCGATTCTTTTGCAACCAGGGTTCTTAAGTTGAACTCTCTGGTTAGATCTTTTATTCGAGATTTCCCTGTGCATTAGATGAGTACTTATTGTATGATTGTTGTTTGTCTGCGATAGATTACCCGGATTGCGCCGTTTGTTACTTCGAATCTCTAGAACACGCGGATCATCAGCAAGGCAAGTAACACTTGATCATATCTTTCCTACTACCCAGTTTTATTGCATTAGATCAAACCCTCAAACACTTGCATTGTTTAGGATCTAAATTAAATTGTGGGATTGGGAAGTAGATGAGGTAGTACCTATTACCTGTTACTTATGAAACCTTGGGAGTTACTTCTACGTTTGCTTATTATGCTATGCTATGCTAGTAGACGTGGATTGGGTGAGTGATATCCATGACAGATGTGAGATTGATAATTTTAATGGTTTATCTAAGGTGGCAACTTAAACACACATCT
>NW_025294043.1:0-1018 GCF_018294505.1 Triticum aestivum | reverse complement strand
TATGACCGTCATCATAAAGACATGGTCTATCAACCTGGCGAAAAGGCTTATCTTCGAGTCACACCTATGAAGGGTGCTCACCGCTTCGGGATCAAGGGCAAACTAGCTCCTCGCTATATTGGCCCATTCACTATTCTCGAAAGGCGTGGAAAAGTGGCATACCAACTGGAGCTACCGCCGAACCTTTCTCAGGTTCACGATGTGTTCCATGTGTCACAGCTCCGCCGTTGCTTCAAGGATCCAATCCGAGCTGTGGATCATGAAGTGCTCGAATTACAGCAAGACCTCTCCTATAAGGAGCATCCGGTCCGCATTCTCGACCAAGCTGAACGCCGCACACGTCAGAAGGCGATCAAGTTTCTCAAAGTCCAGTGGTCGCACCATTCTGAAGATGAGGCCACTTGGGAACGAGAGGATCGTCTGCGCGAAGAATACCCCGCACTGTTTCCTTCTACCTCCTAAATCTCGGGACGAGATGTCTTGTAGTGGAGGAGATTTGTAACACCCTGAGAATCATGCTACAGTAACCCCCTGTGATTAAGCTAATCATGTTGCTAAACAGGGCTTGATCACATTTGAATCACCTTCCTTTCAAACTCCTAGCTCAAACTTCAAATATAATTAAAGTGAAAAATAAAAGTTTCAAAAATTCAAACAAAAATGTTCAGTGGGTGCTAAATAATACACTGGTAATTATGGTGGAGAAAACACATTTTTTTATAAAATGTCTAAATACTTTTAAATGAAATAAAACAGAAAAGGGAATAAGCAAATAAAGAGAAAACAGAAAACAGAACCCAGGCAGAGAAAAAGAAAAAAAAAGGGGAAAAAAGGCCCGCTTCCCCCCCACTGTCCCCCCGGCCCAAACTGGGCCGCAGCCGCGCCCCCGGCCCAGCCCACCTCCTCCCTCGCCCCTTCCCTGTTCCCCCGACCGGGTCGGAACAGGGGCGCGCTGCCGCCCGACCCCCTCGCCGGCACCGACGCCGGAGGGGATAAGGTCGCCAGCTCCCCCGCCTCC
>NW_025294042.1:0-1018 GCF_018294505.1 Triticum aestivum | reverse complement strand
CTGGATGCACTTCGTGTACAAAACGGACAATCTCTTTCAAAGTATCAGGATTTCATACGGAAACTCGTCTGTTACAAAGGGATTTCATTTTTTTAAACTTCTTTGAAATCCTGACTTTTTGTGTGTTCAAAATGCACCATTCAAAGCCACATCATCATTTTTCAATCCTTTCTGACTTCTTGTTATTTTTCATGCATTTACTAATTATTTTGAGCTATAAGACCGTAAAATTGAAAAGCATTTCAAATGAACTCTGAAAAGGTTGAAAGTTGGCATGGTATCATCATTTCATCCACATAGCATGTGCAAGAAAGTTGAGAGGGTTACGGCAAAAACTGGATGCACTTCGTGTGCAAAACGGACAATCTCTTTCAAAGTATCAGGATTTCATACGGAAACTCGTCTGTTATAAAGGGATTTCATTTTTTAAAACTTATTTGAACTCCTGACTTTTTGTGTGTTCAAAATGCACCATTCAAAGCCACATCATCATTTTTCAATACTTTCTGACTTCATTTGTTATTTTTCATGCATTTACTAATTATTTTGAGCTATAAGACCCTAAAATTGAAAAGCATTTCAAATGAACTCTGAAATGGTTGAAATTTGGCATGGTATCATCATTTCTTCTACATAGCATGTGCAAGAAAGTTGAGAGGGTTACGTCAAAAACTGGATGCACTTCGTGCACAAAACGGACAATCTCTTTCGAAGTATCAGGATTTCATACGGAAACTCGTCTGTTACAAAGGGGTTTCGTTTTTTAAAACTTATTTGAACTCCTAACTTTTTGTGCGTTGAAAATGCACCATTCAAAGCCACATCATCATTTTTCAATCCTTTCTGACTTCATTTGTTATTTTTCATGCATTTACTTATTATTTTGAGCTATAAGACCCTAAAATTGAAAAGCATTTCAAATGAACTCTGAAAAGGTTGAAAGTTGGCATGGTATCATTATTTCATCCACATAGCATGTGCAAGAAAGTTGAGAGGGTTACGGCAAAAACTGGATGCA
>NW_025294041.1:0-1018 GCF_018294505.1 Triticum aestivum | reverse complement strand
TCATCGACTAACTCCTGGGGTAATCCTCCTGCTGTAAGAGTATTCACATAACTCTTACGACTCAAAGCATCTGCTACAACATTAGCTTTACCGGGGTGGTAATGCAATCTCATGTCATAGTCCTTTATCAATTCTAGCCATCTCCTCTGCCTGAGATTCAATTCCTTCTGTGTGAAAATATACTTCAAGCTCTTGTGATCTGTGTAAACATCACAACGGTTTCCGATGAGGAAATGTCTCCAGGTCTTGAGTGCATGCACTACGGCTGCTAACTCCAAATCATGTGTGGCATAATTCAGCTCGTGTGGTCGTAGCTGTCTGGAGGTATAAGCTACAACTTTTCCTTCCTGCATGAGTACTCCTCCGAGTCCCTGACGAGAAGCGTCACAATATACCTGGTAATCCTTGTGTATGTCCGGCAAAATCAGTACTGGGGCTGTAACCAAACGTTTCTTCAGTTCCTGAAAACTGGCTTCACAAGCCTCGGTCCAAACATACTTGGCTTCCTTCTTCAATAGCTCAGTCATGGGCTTGGCAATCTTCGAGAAATTCTCAATAAACCTCCGATAATATCCTGCGAGTCCGAGAAAACTGCGGATCTCCTTGACTGTGGTGGGTGACTGCCAATCGGTGACTGATACAACCTTGGTGGGGTCAACTGCTATTCCTTCTCCTGAAATAACATGTCCGAGGAATCCGACTTCCTTCAGCCAGAATTCACATTTACTGAACTTGGCATACAACTGATGTTCTCGAAGTTTCTCCAGAACTAGACGCAAATGTTCCTTATGCTCTTCCTCGCTCTTGGAGAAAATCAGTATATCATCGATGAACACCACGACAAACTTGTCCAGATATTCCATAAATACCTTGTTCATCAAATTCATGAAGTATGCAGGAGCATTAGTCAATCCAAACGACATGACGGTATACTCATATAAACCATACCTGGTAGTGAATGCTGTTTTGGGTATATCCTTTTCACGGATCTTCAACTGATGATACCCTGATCGAAGAT
>NW_025294040.1:0-1018 GCF_018294505.1 Triticum aestivum | reverse complement strand
GTGACCCTTCTGTTGGCACTTGTTGCACGTGACCTCTGAAAGCGGACGGTGATACGGAGCACTTGGTCTTGGAGCTTGAGACGAAGACTTGTTCTGAAAGCCTGGGTTGGGTGGGTGGGAGAAACCACTGCCACCTTTACTCTTCTGCTGATACGGCTGACGGAACGGAGGAGGAGGAAGCCAATACTTCTGCTGCTTGACCACTTGAGTAGAGGAAGAAGGAGTAACATCTCTGGCACACTTCCTGGAAGCATCACATCTCATCTGAGCAGCCTCTTGCTTCAGTGCCATGTTGTAGAACTCATCGTATCTCAACGGCTCAAAGAGGACAAGAGCGAGCTGAATTTCCTCACGAAGACCACCCCTGAACTGATAGATCATGCTCTTCTCATCAGGAACATCCTGCTTGGCAAAACGGGCGAGCTTCTGGAACAACTTGTTGTAGTCATAGACAGACAAAGAGCCTTGCTTCAGATTGCGGAATTCCTGACGCTTACTCTCAACCACACTTTGAGGGATGTGATGAGCGCGGAAATCTTGAGGGAAATCGTCCCAAGTGATCAGACGTCCACCTCTGGAATCCTTGTACTGCTGGAACCACTCTGCAGCCTGATCTTTGAGCTGGAAAGAAGCGAACTTGACGAAATCTTCAGGCCTGACGTTGCTACATTCAAAATGCTTGCCCAGATCCACTAGCCAATCGTCAGCATCGGTAGCCTCAACACAACCGCTGAACGTCTTTGGGCCATTAGCAAGGAACTGGTTCAGAGTAGCAAAGTGGTGCTGATTATGGCCTTGATTCCCTTGACTGCCTTGATTGCGCTCTTGAAGGATTTGCATGATCAACTGTGTGTTTGCATTAGTAGCGGCCATCACAGCTTGCCATGCTTCCGGAGGAGGCGGAGGTGGAGGCGGATCAGGATTCGGAGTCGTGCGCGTTGGAGGAGCCATCCTGAAGAGGTTGACCACCATTAGCACATAGATAGACAACAATATAGAAGCTGAATCCAACGGAATG
>NW_025294039.1:0-1018 GCF_018294505.1 Triticum aestivum | reverse complement strand
TGGGCTATGTGGTGCACCCCTGCAGGGAAGTTAATCTATTCGAATAGCCGTGATCTTCGGTAACAGGACGACTTGGAGTTGTACCTTGACCTTATGACAACTAGAACCGGATACTTAATAAAACACACCCTTCCAAGTTCCACAGACAACCCGGTGATCGCTTTTCCGCAGGGCGACGAGGAGAGGATCGCCGGGTAGGATTATGCTATGCGATGCGACTGGAGATGCGCTTGGAGATGCTACCTGGATATGCTACTTGGAGATGCTACTTGGAGGACTTCAATCTACTCTCTTCTACATGCTGCAAGACGGAGGCTGCCAGAAGCGTAGTCTTCGACAGGATTAGCTATCCCCCTCTTATTCTGGCATTCTGCAGTTCAGTCCACTGATATGGCCTCCTTACACATATACCCATGCATATGTAGTGTAGCTCCTTGCTTGCGAGTACTTTGGATGAGTACTCACGGTTGCTTTTCTCCCTCTTTTCCCCTTTCCCTTCTACCTGGTTGTCGCAACCAGATGCTGGAGTCCAGGAGCCAGACGCCACCGTCGACGACGGCCCCTACTACACCGGAGGTGCCTACTACTACGTGCTGCCCGCTGACGACGACCTGGAGTAGTTAGGAGGATCCCAGGCAGGAGGCCTGCGCCTCTTTCGATCTGTATCCCAGTTTGTGCTAGCCTTCTTAAGGCAACTTGTTTAACTTATGTCTGTACTCAGATATTGTTGCTTCCGCTGACTCGTCAATGATCGAGCACTTGTATTCGAGCCCTCGAGGCCCCTGGCTTGTATTATGATGCTTGTATGACTTATTTTATTTGTAGAGTTGTGTTGTGATATCTTCCCGTGAGTCCCTGATCTTGATCGTACACATTTGCGTGCATGATTAGTGTACGGTCAAATCGGGGGCGTCACAGAAGGAGAAGAAGAAGAAGAAGAAGAAGAAGAAGAAGAAGAAGAAGAAGAAGAAGAAGTAGAAGAAGAAGAAGAAGAAGAAGAAGAAGAAGAAGAAGAAGA
>NW_025294038.1:0-1018 GCF_018294505.1 Triticum aestivum | reverse complement strand
ATGCCCCGCTGGTCAATGGTTTATTTTTTATGAATCTCGAACGTGATGTTACACATGTTCATAGTGTGAATACCAAAAGATGTAAAGTTGATAACGATAGTCCCACATACTTGTGGCACTGCCGCCTTGGTCACATTGGTGTCAAGCGCATGAAGAAGCTCCATGCAGATGGACTTTTGGAGTCTCTTGATTACGAATCATTTGACACGTGCGAACCATGCCTCATGGGTAAGATGACCAAGACTCCGTTCTCCGGAACAATGGAGCGAGCAACCAACTTATTGGAAATCATACATACCGATGTGTGTGGTCCAATGAGTGTTGAGGCTCGCGGAGGATATCGTTATGTTCTCACTCTCACTGATGACTTAAGTAGATATGGGTATGTCTACCTAATGAAACACAAGTCTGAAACCTTTGAAAAGTTCAAGGAATTTTAGAGTGAGGTTGAGAATCAACGTGACAGGAGAATAAAATTCTTACGATCAGATCGTGGTGGAGAATATTTAAGTCACGAGTTTGGTGCACACTTAAGGAAATATGGAATAGTTTCACAACTCACGCCGCCTGGAACACCTCAGAGAAATGGTGTGTCCGAACGTCGTAATCGCACTCTATTGGATATGGTGCGATCTATGATGTCTCTTACCGATTTACCGCTCTCATTTTGGGGCTATGCTTTAGAGACTGCCGCATTCACTTTAAATAGGGCTCCGTCTAAATCCGTTGAGACGACACCGTATGAATTATGGTTTGGGAAGAAACCTAAGCTGTCGTTTCTAAAAGTTTGGGGATGCGATGCTTATGTCAAGAAACTTCAACCTGAAAAGCTCGAACCCAAGTCGGAAAAATGCGTCTTCATAGGATACCCTAAGGAAACTATTGGGTATACCTTCTACCTCAGATCTGAAGGCAAGATCTTCGTTGCCAAGAACGGGTCCTTTCTGGAGAAGGAGTTTCTCTCGAAAGAATTGAGTGGGAGGAAAGTGGAACTTGATGAGGTGATAGTCACCCCTTC
>NW_025294037.1:0-1019 GCF_018294505.1 Triticum aestivum | reverse complement strand
TCGGAGGTAACAAGTCGTCGCAGCCTGGCAGCACCCGAACCAGTTGAACCCTAAACAAGTTGGGTGGCATCTGGGTACCGTGGAACAAGGGGTTGCCCGGTTGAACGATTTTGCCCTTGGCGACATCGACCAACTCGTTGTTCACGAAGTGGAGGAGAGTGCATGGAACGTCGGCGGCGCCCTGCGAAAACATGTAGGGCGTCAGGGATGCCCAGTCAAAGGCAAGGAGATGAAGTCCTCGGCCGAGAGAGGCTTAATTAGTTACCGTGATGATGGCGTCGAGCTCGGCTAATGTAGAGGCACCGCCAACGGCGGGCGTGCAGTTGACGGAGGGGCCGCTTGCTGCAGAGGTGCCGGCCGGCGTACACCCGGGTGCATTAAGCTCCCGTGCCGGCGTCGGAGACACCAATGCCGCCTCCGCCAGAGGCACCAATGGCCCCGCCATCGCATTATGCGAGTTGCTGGCCGTGAAGCTAGGAATCGGGGGCGGCCCCTGTTGGCCGCCCGCAATCCACGCACTCAACCCCGAGATCAAGGTAGGCACAAGGGCGGTGATCGTCGCTCCGAGTCGTTGTTCCACTTGCTCTTGGACAATCTTCGGAATCCGCGCCACATGCGCCTTGAGTTCTTGAACCTCTCGCGCATGGCTTTCCGAGCTGGTCTTTTTCTCCTTCCGCACACCAGCGGTATAGTATGACCCCCATTTTGTCGACAAGCCTTTGCCGGCCACACGACCAGCTGACGTCGGCTTACTGAGCTTATCCTTGTTCTTCATTATATTCAACCCCCTATTTAGAGTGGTGTCCCAAGGGTTGCTCTGAGTCGACCCCGCGCTACTGCTTTCAGTCGCCTGCGGAAGGAATGTGAACCATTTAGAAATTCGGCTTCATTAATTAGAATGCAACCATATGGAGCTAATTACGCGGGGGTGTATTCCTTACCAGAACAAGCTCAAGCCTCCTGGTCTTCGGATCCGTGGTAAGCTCCTTTGTTTTCGGGTCCTTCTTGTACCGGGCCCT
>NW_025294035.1:0-1019 GCF_018294505.1 Triticum aestivum | reverse complement strand
ATTTTTTAAAACTTATTTGAACTCCTGACTTTTTGTCTGTCCAAAATACACCATTCAAAGCCACATCATCATTTTTCAATCCTTTCTGACTTCATTTGTTATTTTTCATGCATTTACTACTTATTTTGAGCTATAAGACCCTAAAATTGAAAAGCATTTCAAATGAACTCTGAAAAGGTTGAAACTTGGCATGGTATCATCATTTCATCCACATAGCATGTGCAAGAAAGTTGAGAGGGTTACGGCAAAAACTGGATGCACTTCGTGTACAAAACGGACAATCTCTTTCAAAGTATCAGGATTTCATACGGAAACTCGTCTGTTACAAAGGGATTTCATTTTTTTAAAACTTATTTGAACTGCTGACTTTTTGTGTGTTCAAAATGCACCATTCAAAGCCACGTCATCATTTTTCTATCCTTTCTGAATTCATTTGTTATTTTTCATGCATTATCTAATTATTTTGAGCTATAAGACCCTAAAATTGAAAAGCATTTCAAATGAACTCTGAAAAGGTTGAAAGTTGGCATGGTATCATCCTTTCATCCACATAGCGTGTGCAAGAAAGTTCAGAGGGTTACGGCAAAAACTGGATGCACTTCGTGTACAAAACGGACAATCTCTTTCAAAGTATCAGGATTTCATACGGAAACTCGTCTGTTACAAACGGATTTCATTTTTTTAAACTTATTTGAACTCCTGATTTTTTGTTTGTTCGAAATTCACCATTCAAAGCCACATCATCATTTTTCAATCCTTTCTGACTTCATTTGTTATTTTTCATGCATTATCTAATTATTTTGAGCTATAAGACCCTAAAATTGAAAAGCATTTCAAATGAACTCTGAAAAGGTTGAAACTTGGCATGGTATCATCATTTCATCCACATAGCATGTGCAAGAAAGTTGAGAGGGTTACGGCAAAAACTGGATGCACTTCGTGTACAAAACGGACAATCTCTTTCAAAGTATCAGGATTTCATACGGAAACTCGTCTGTTACAAAGGGATTTCATTTTTT
>NW_025294034.1:0-1019 GCF_018294505.1 Triticum aestivum | reverse complement strand
GTAATCAAAGGACAATTATACAGAGAAAGCGCGACTGGAGTCGGTCAGAAGTGCATAACACCAGAAGAAGGTCGACTCATCCTCAATGATATTCACTCGGGGACCTGTGGTCATCATGCGTCCTCTCGGACCATCGTGGCCAAAGCATACCGAGCCGGATTTTACTGGCCCAAGGCGAATGAGATGGCAAAAGAGATAGTAGATAAGTGCGAGGGATGTCAGTTCTACTCGAATATGTCGCACAAGCCTGCGTCAGCTTTGAAGACCATCCCACTCGTCTGGCCTTTTGCAGTTTGGGGGCTGGACATGATCGGTCCTTTGAGAACAGGACGAAGTGGCTTCACGCATGTACTGGTGGCAGTCGACAAGTTCACCAAGTGGATCGAGGCTAAACCAATCAAGAGCCTTGACACCGGTACTGCTGTTAGCTTCATCAGGGAACTAATATTCAGGTATGGAGTTCCGCACAGCATCATTACGGATAATGGGTCGAACTTTGACTCAGAGGAATTCAGAGCTTTCTGCGACTCCCAAGGCACACGGGTCGACTACGCATCAGTCGCCCATCCGCAGTCGAATGGACAAGCAGAGCGAGCTAATGGACTGATTCTCAAGGGACTGAAGCCTCGACTGATGCGTGATCTCAAACATGCGGCTGGAGCTTGGGTCGACGAACTTCCATCTGTACTCTGGGGACTGCGGACCACGCCTAATCGGTCGACCGGAAGAACTCCATTCTTCTTGGTCTATGGAGCTGAAGCAGTCTTGCCGAGTGATCTTCTCCACAATGCTCCTCGAGTTGAAATCTACAACGAAGCAGAAGCTGAACAAGCGCGGCAGGACGCAGTCGACCTTTTAGAGGAAGAAAGGGAGATGGCTCTGATCCGGTCGACCATCTACCAACAAGATCTGCGGCGTTTCCACGCCCGAAATGTGAGAGGTCGAGCCTTCCAGGAAGGGGATTTGGTTCTCCGAGTGGATCAGCACAAACCACACAAGCTTGCTCCTTCTTGGGAAGG
>NW_025294033.1:0-1019 GCF_018294505.1 Triticum aestivum | reverse complement strand
TGTCGACAGTGCAACCGGCAGGCCGCTGGAGCCCCGCAAGAACGCCACCAAGTTTGTCAGCCAATGCGGAGCCATTGTTAGAGACAACGTCTCGATCACCGTCCAGGAGTGGAATGAGCCAAAGAAGGCACGAATTGATGGTTTCACTTTTGTCGATAAGAGAACAAAAAAAGATTGCTTCAAGAAGCTTATGGAACATTTCGTTCTACCTCCGGAATACAACAAATTCGATGAGGAGGGTAACAAGATTGAGGAAAACAAGGAGAGGAGGAGGCTAGTCAAACAGTTCGCTCTTCATAAGATGGCCGATGCATTCCGGAAATTCAAGCAAAATCTAGCCCATGACTTTGTCAAGCAGAACAAGACTCCGGATTTCAAAGGACAATATGAGAAACTGAAACATGATTGGCCAGAATTTGTGAAGCAAAAGAAATCGGAGCAGTTCATTCAAATATCGAAAAAAAATAAGGAAAATGCGGCTATGAAGGAGTACAATCATGTTATGGGGCCAGGAGGGTATCACATTTGGGTGCCTAGGTTGGAGAAGATGGAGAACAAGCTGAGGGCGCGAGGAATCCGTCCAGGTACGGAGGGATGGGACCCAAGGGCCAAAAGCTGGTGGTACGGGCATGGGGGAACGCTGAACCCGGAGACAGGGGAGTGTGTTTACCGGGGCAAATTAATTAAACCCACCCAAGCCCTTATTAACGCAATGAGGGATGCTCAACAGGGGAAGATCAAGTTCAACAGAGAGAACGACGCGCTGACAAAAGCCCTCGGGAATCCTGAACACGGAGGACGTGTACGAGGCATGGGGCACATTCCGTGGAAAATAGGGTTCCCCCAGAACGATGACCCGTACGGTTACAGAAGTCGTAAGAGAAAGATGGATCGGGAAGCAGATGTTGTGGCGCGGTTGGCATCGGAAATGGATGTGATGAAGAAAACCATGAGTGTACTAGTAGCCGAAAGAGATGCAGCTCGGGTGCAGCATGAAGATCATCCAGCGGATCTCGGAA
>NW_025294032.1:0-1019 GCF_018294505.1 Triticum aestivum | reverse complement strand
GTTTCGCTTAAAAGAAACTTACTTAAATAGCATCATTTAGAAATTCCATCAGCATTTCTTCCTTTCAACCTTTGGAAGTTGTATGTTCGACCATATTGATCTCGTATAACAATTTATAACTAGTAATCATATTATTTCATCACCAATTTTATTCCCTTTTGATCCATCACTATAGATTTTCATTTCATTGAAACTTGAAAACTTATTAATAAAGCGTCATTGACATATTCCGAAATCATTTCCACCATTTCATGATTCGAGGGTAGTCCGTGTATCTATATGCACCTCAGATAGCAACTTACCTATAGAAATTAGACAATTTGGTACAATTTTTAACCGTTTTGATCCATCATGGTAGATTTTCTATTTTGGCGAAACTGAATACTTGTTTAAATAGCATTACCGACAAGTGATAGAAGCCTTGATTCGTTTCTTGTTTCGAAATTGCGTATGCCGCCATTTGAAAATCCAACAATAACTTATAAATGTAGGAGTCACATAATTTTTACTAGTTTTCCATAACCTTTTAATTTATTACTATACATTTTCTCCTCCATTGAAACTCGGAACTCATTTAAATAGGACATTCAACAAATTATAAAAACCTTTCGATCATTCCATTCTTCGAGAGTAGTCTCGACCGCCGTATGGATTTCGAACAGCTTATCCACATAAATTATTCATGTTTAGCACCTTTACTTAAACTTTTGATCCGTTACCGTATATTTGTTTCGCTTAAAAGAAACTTACTTAAATATCATCATTTAGAAATTCCATCAGCATTTCTTCTTTCAACCTTTGGAAGTTGTATGTTCGACCAAATTGATCTCGTATAACAATTTTAACTAGTAATCATATTATTTCATCACCAATTTTATTCCCTTTTGATCCATCACTATAGATTTTCATTTCATTGAAAACTGAAAACTTATTAATGAAGCGTCATTGACATATTCCGAAATCATTTCCACCATTTCATGATTCGTGGGTAGTCCGTGTATCTATATGCACCTCAGATA
>NW_025294031.1:0-1019 GCF_018294505.1 Triticum aestivum | reverse complement strand
TCACCCAACAGACACTTTCGGAGATACCCGTAGTCTACCTTTATAGTCACCCAGTTACGTTGTGACGTTTGGCATACCCAAAGCACTCCTACGGTATCCGGGAGTTACACGATCTCATGGTCTAAGGAAAAGATACTTTGACATTGCAAAACTCTAGCAAACGAACTATACGATCTTGTGCTATGTTTAGGATTGGGTCTCGTCCATCACATCATTCTCCCAATGATGTGATCTCGTTATCAATGACATCCAGTGTCCATAGTCAGGAAACCATGACTATCTGTTGATCAACGAGCTAGTCAACTAGAGGCTCACTAGGGACATGTTGGTGTCTGTTATTCACACATGCATTACGATTTCCGGATAACACAATTAGCATGAATAAAGACAATTATCATGAACAAGGAAATATAATAATAATGCTTTTATTATTGCCTCTAGGGCATATTTCCAACAGTCTCCCACTTGCACTAGAGTCAATAATCTAGTTACATTGTGATGAATCGAACACCCATGGAATTCTGGTGTTGATCATGCTTTGCTCTAGGGAGAGGTTTAGTCAACGGATCTGCTACATTCAGGTCCGTATGTACTTTACAAATCTCTATGTCTCCATCTTGAACATTTTCACGAATGGAGTTGAAGCGACGCTTGATGTGCCTTGTCTTCTTGTGAAACCTGGGCTCCTTGGCAAGTGCAATAGCTCCAGTGTTGTCACAGAAGAGCTTGATCGGCCCCGACGCATTGGGTATGACTCCTAGGTCGGTGATGAACTCCTTCACCCATATTGCTTCATGTGCTGCCTCCGAGGCTGCCATGTACTCCGCTTCACATGTAGATCCCGCCACGACGCTTTGCTTGCAACTGCACCAGCTCACTGCCCCACCATTCAAAATATACACGTATCCGGTTTGTGACTTAGAGTCATCCAGATCTGTGTCGAAGCTAGCGTCGACGTAACCCTTTACGACGAGCTCTTCGTCACCTCCATAAACGAGAAACATTTCCTTAGTCCTTTT
>NW_025294030.1:0-1019 GCF_018294505.1 Triticum aestivum | reverse complement strand
GGGCTGGTGCCCTTGGCCCATGTAGGCCAAGGCGCACCCCCTACAGCCCATGTGGCCCCCCGGGGCAGGTGGCCCCACCCGGTGGGCCCCCGGGACCCTTCCGGTGGTCCCGGTACAATACCGATGACCCCGAAACTTGTCCCGATGGCCGAAACAGGACTTCCTATATATAAATCTTTACCTCCGGACCATTCCGGAACTCCTCGTGACGTCCGGGATCTCATCCGGGACTCCGAACAACATTCGGTAACCACATACAAGCTTCCTTTATAACCCTAGCGTCATCGAACCTTAAGTGTGTAGACCCTACGGGTTCGGGAGACATGCAGACATGACCGAGACGTTCTTCGGTCAATAACCAACAGCGGGATCTGGATACCCATGTTGGCTCCCACATGTTCCACGATGATCTCATCGGATGAACCACGATGTCAAGGACTCAATCAATCCCGTATACAATTCCCTTTGTCTAGCGGTATGGTACTTGCCCGAGATTCGATCGTCGGTATACCGATACCTTGTTCAATCTCGTTACCGGCAAGTCTCTTTACTCGTTCTGTAACACATCATCCCGTGATCAACCCCTTGGTCACATTGTGCACATTATGATGACGTCCTACCGAGTGGGCCCAGAGATACCTCTCCGTTTACACGGAGTGACAAATCCCAATCTCGATTCGTGCCAACCCAACAGACACTTTCAGAGATACCCGTAGTGTACCTTTATAGCCACCCAGTTACGTTGTGACGTTTGGCACACCCAAAGCACTCCTACGGTATCCGGGAGTTGCACAATCTCATGGTCTAAGGAAATGATACTTGACATTAGAAAAGCTTTAGCATACGAACTACATGATCTTGTGCTAGGCTTAGGATTGGGTCTTGTCCATCACATCATTCTCCTAATGATGTGATCCCGTTATCAACGACATCCAATGTCCATGGTCAGGAAACCGTAACCATCTATTGATTAACGAGCTAGTCAACTAGAGGCTTACTAGGGACATGGTGTTGTCTAT
>NW_025294029.1:0-1019 GCF_018294505.1 Triticum aestivum | reverse complement strand
GTACAGATGGATAGATTGGATTTTTCTGATCATTTTTCATATATAATTTGTCCAATTTGGAGTTACAGAATAAAAGTTATGAATTTTTGAAGTTTAAATAATATTCTGGAATTTCCTGATTTAATTTAAATCCAGAAAATCAATTACTGCGTCAGCCTGACGTCAGTGTGACGTCAGTGGTCAACTGAACAGGTCTGGGTCAAACCTGACAGTGGGTCCCGCATGTCAGGGTGATTATTTTAATTAAGATTTAATTAAAACTAATCCTGTATAATTAGCAGGGCTGGGCCCCACCTGTCATTGACTCAGGGGAGTCAACCAGGGCCCACCCGGGGTCAAAGTCAAAGCCAGCGACGCCGGCGGTTAGCCGCCGGCGAGCCAGACGCGGCGGCGGGAGTGGTTTTGGCCATTTCGGCCACCAAAGGGGCCGCGGAGACCACCGGAGTGGAGCTGAGGACAAACCGCAGCTCTTGGCGGAGTCCGTTGGGGTCGGGGTGGCCGGAGTCGACGGCGGTGAGCTCGGCTGCAGCCGCCGGGGTTCGGTCGTGCACGGGAACAGGGTTGGAGCTCGAAGTCGAGCGAAGCGAGGCGCTAGGGATGCTCTACGGGGTCTTGCGAACTCGTTGGACTCGCCGGGGTGACCAAATGGTCACCGGAGTGCGTCGACGGCGAGCTCGGCGACGGCGGAGGTTCGGCCGTGGTGGGGAGGAGGCTACGGTGGGGGAACGAGGGGGAGGAGAGGGGGAAACGGTGGCGTAGCTCACCGCGGTTGCAGTGGGCGTCGAAGCGGGCTCGGGGACGCGCCGGAGACGACGAATTCGACGGCGACGATGGTCGGAGCCCGAAGAGGGGAACGGCGACGTGGCGGCGATGCAGGGCTTCCGGGGAGCTGTGGAGTGGTGGGGAGGAAGAGGGGGTCGTGGCGGAGCTTCTGAGCTAGTCGGGGGAGCGAGGGGTGGCCGGAGATGGCTGCTACGGCGAACGGCGGCGACGGTGGTGTTCGGCCGTGTGAGAGAGAG
>NW_025294028.1:0-1019 GCF_018294505.1 Triticum aestivum | reverse complement strand
GGGCGACGACGGTGACGGCGACGACGGGTGGCGGGGGCGACGGCGGTGACGGCGACGACGGGTGGCGTGGGCGACGGCGGTGACGGCGATGACGGGCGGCGGGGGTGGCGAGGACGGCGCGCGATGGGCGACGGGCGCGGCGAAGAAGTTGGATCGAGAAGAAGTACTGGTGGTCGATGAAACTGATTTTTTTGTAAGTGACATATATATAGGAGGGGTCTTTAGTACCGGTTGGAGCCACCAACCGGTACTAAAGCCCAATTTTCGCCAGGCCAAGGGGCGGGAAACGACCCCTTTAGTACCGGTTCGTGCCACGAACCGGTACTAAAGACCCCCCCCTTTAGTACCGGTTGGAGCCACCAACCGGTACTAATGGTTGTGCGCTGCCACTGGCGGTGCACAATGTTTAGTCCCACCTCGCCGAGCGAAGGGCAGCCGCACTGATTTATAAACCCAGTCGTGGATGCTCCTTCGAGCTTCTCTATATAGCAGGCTTCTGGGCCTAACTAGGGCGCGCTGCCCTGTGAGTCTGCTGGCCCTTCTGGGCCTGCATTTGCACACCCTAGGTCTGGCAGGCCCACTCGGCAACGCGCCAACAAATTTTTATATAGTTTTTTCTTTTCTGCATTATTTATTTTCTTCTATTTATTTTGGAGTAATTTTTTATATAGTTTTTTTCTTTTCTGCATTATTTATTTTCTTCTATTTATTTTTTAGTAATTTTTTGTATAGTTTTTTTATTTTCTGTATTATTTCTTTTCTTCTATTTATTTTTTTTTATTTCCAGTTTGTACACGAAGTGCGTCCAGTTTTTGCCGTGACCCTCTTTACTCTTTCGCACATGCTATGCGGGTGAAATGATGATACCATGTCAAGTTTCAACATTTTCAGAATTCATTTTGTAGTGATTTTTAATTTCACGGTCATTTAGCTCTCTAAACAATTAGGTAAATGACCAAAAAACAACAAATGATGTCAGAACATGTCGGAAATTGATGACGTCGCTTTGAATGCTGCAT
>NW_025294027.1:0-1019 GCF_018294505.1 Triticum aestivum | reverse complement strand
GATATGATCAAATGGTTGGTTGCTTGCCTGATGGTTCGTTGCACGGATACGATTCCTCGTTAGGGTAATCACGGTACTCCTCGGGGACAGATCCTGTCGCAAAGGATAACGATACACAGGCATCACCAAACAATGTGCAACAATATGATGCATGCACGAAACATGGCAATATGAGTGTGTTGGGCTAATGCAACTAAAACCAGATGTGTTTGAGCAAATTTGAATCAAAGATTCAAATTCCAAATTCAAATATGGCCTTTTAAAGTGCCTTTTCTTGTTCTGATTGAAACATCAAGTTAACTTGTTTGATCATGCATGAAAATAGTACAGATGGATAGATTGGATTTTTCTGATCATTTTTCATATATTATTTGTCCAATTTGGAGTTACAGAATAAAAGTTATGAATTTTTGAAGTTTAAATAATATTCTGGAATTTCCTGATTTAAATTAAATTCAGAATATCATTTACTGCGTCAGCCTGACATCACAGTGAAATCAGCAGGTCAACAGGGCTGGCTCGGGTCAAACCTGACGTGTGGGGTCCACACGTCAGTGACCAGGGGCTAAGCCCGCGTTAACCCCGGGCTTTTTAGCTTTGACTAACCCCTGGGGCCCACTTGTCAGCGTCAGTAGGTGGTGGATTAGTGGCTAATTAACTAGGCCACGTCAGCTCGCCGGAGTTCTGGCCGGCGGCGACCAACAGTGCGGCGGCGATAGTGGTTTTGGTCGTTTCGGCCACCAAATGGAACGTGGCGACCACCGGAGTGAAGCTGAGGACGACCCGCGGCTCTTGGCGGAGTCCGTTGGGGTCGGGGTGGCCGGAGTTGACGGCGGTGAGCTCGGCTGCGGCCGCCGGGGTTCGGTCGTGCGCGGGATTGGTGCTGGAGCTCGAAGTCGAGCAAAGTGAGGCGCTAGGGATGCTCTACGGGTTCTTGCGAACGTGTTGGACTCGCCGGGGTGACCAAATGGTCACCGGAGCTGCGTCGACGGCGAGCTCGGCGACGGCGGAGGTTCGGC
>NW_025294026.1:0-1019 GCF_018294505.1 Triticum aestivum | reverse complement strand
AGCAAGCCAGCTTTGACTCGGTGGCTATCCTAAACTACGACTGCAAGCGACTCTTTTGAGGTGGCGCACACGAGTCCACATATTCACCATATCAATACACCACTATGGATTCGCTCCCGTCCCCCTACGAGAACGCCATCCATAGCACTCACGCTTATCTTGCGCATTTTAAAGTATCCACTTTCACTTGTCTATGAACTGATATAAGCAACCCAGAAGTCCTTTTCCGCGGACACGGCTATTCGAATAGATGATGTTAACCCTGCAGGGGTGTACTTCTTCATACATGTTTCCACCACTTAGCGTCTGCACACGACATGTGCTCGGCAGACTTCAAGCGAAAGCCGACGTGGGTGTAGACCACGACCTACCTAAACACTCAAGTCTCTAGTCCAGGTTTATCGCCTATTCGGGTTCCATCCATGAGGAGATCCGGCCGGAGTTTCGCTCACAGCCCCAAACGATGTGAACAGGGTTTCCGAGATACCTAACGGGCATCCGGTACACCGTGCCACGTACCTACCGCATCACAGCCCACCCCTACGGTCAGCACTGTCCACGGCCTCCAGTAAGCTACAAACACCAGAAACTACTTGCAACTCCTGGACAGAGAGCTAGGGTGAATAAGAAGTCGAGCGGGGTCATATTTCAGGGCCCAATGTATGGTAGTAACTGAATCATGGATCACAAACACAGAACTCAGTTCCTGAGGACGGCTGCAATGAGACAACCCACCATGTACTCCTACATGGCCTCTCACCGCTACCTTTACCAAATCGTGTTCACCACTTAGCTCACACACAGTAGGACATGTTCACACGCCTCTGATTCATCCCCGATGAATCAGACCTGACTCAACTCTAAGCAGTAGCAGGCATGACAAACAAGCATGAATGAGTAGGCACAACAGGGCTCAAACAACTCCTACTCATGCTAGTGGGTTTCATCTAATTACTGTGGAATGACAGGTCATGCAAAGGATAAAGGGGTTCAGCTACCGCAGCAAGTAACAGATGAAT
>NW_025294025.1:0-1019 GCF_018294505.1 Triticum aestivum | reverse complement strand
CATTTGCTATTTTTCAGTCATTGATTTGTTTAGAGAGTTAAATGACCGTGAAATTGAAAATCACTACAAAATGAACTCTGAAAATGTTGAAACTTGGCATGGTATCATCATTTCACCCACATAGCATGTGCAAAAGAGTAGAGAGGGTTACGGCAAAAACTGGACGCACTTCGTGTACAAACTGGACAATCTCTTTCGGAGTATCAGGGTTTCGGACGAGAACTCGTCTGTTACACGGTTACTTAATTTTTTTAAACTTATTTGAACTCCTGACTTCTTTTGCATTCAGTATGCTGCATTCAAAGCGACGTCGTCAATTTTCAACCCTTTCTGACATCATTTGCTGTTTTTCACTCATTTACCGATTTGTTTAGGGAGCTAAATGACCGTGAAATTGAAAATCACTGCAAAATGAAGTCTGCAAATGTTGAAACTTGGCATGGTATTATCATATCAACCACATAGCTTGTGCAAAAGAGTAGAGAGGGTAACGTCAAAAACTGGACGCACTTCGTGGACAAACTTGACAATCTCTTTGGGAGTATCAGGGTTTCGGACGAGAACTCGTCTGTTACACGGGTACTTCATTTTTTTAAACTTATTTGAACTCCAGACTTTTTTACGTTCAGTATGCAGTATTCAAAGCGATGTCGTCAATTTTCAACCCTTGCTGACATCATTTGTTGTTTTTCAGTCATTTACCGATTTGTTTCGAGAGCTAAATGACCGTGAAATTGAAAATCACTACAAAATGAACTCTGAAAATGTTGAAACTTGGCATGGTATCATCATTTCACCCACATAGCATGTGCAAAGAGTAGAGAGGGTTACGGCAAAAACTGGACGCACTTCGTGTACAAACTGGACAATCTCTTTCGGAGTATCAGGGTTTCGGACGAGAACTCGTCTGTTACACGGTTACTTCATTTTTTTAAACTTATTTGAACTCCAGACTTCTTTTGCATTCAGTATGCTGCATTCAAAGCGACGTCGTCAATTTTCAACCCTTTCTGACATCA
>NW_025294024.1:0-1019 GCF_018294505.1 Triticum aestivum | reverse complement strand
GGGATGGTGGGGTTTAACTGCAGCAAGCCAGCTTTGACTCGGTGGCTATCCTAACTACGACTGCAAGTAACTCTTTTGAGGTGGCGCACACGAGTCCACATATTCACCATATCAATACACCACTATGGAATCGCTCCCGTCTCCCTACGAGAACGCCATCCATAGCACTCACGCTTATCTTGCGTATTTTAGAGTATCCACTTTCACTTGTCTATGAACTGATATAAGCAACCCAGAAGTCCTTTTCCGCGGACACGGCTATTCGAATAGATTAGGTTAACCCTGCAGGGGTGTACTTCTTCACACACGCTCTCACCACTTACCGCCGTTTACACGACATGTACTCGGCAACCTTCAAGCGGAAGCCCAACGTGGGTGTCGGCCACGACCTACCTAATCACCTAAGTCTCTAGTCCAGGTTTATCGCCTATTCGGGTTCCATCCATGAGGAGATCCGGCCGAAGTTTCGCTCACAGCCCCAAACGATGTGAACAGGGTTCCCGAGACACCAAACGGGCGCCCAGTACACCGTGCCACGTGCCTACCGCATCACAGCCCACCCCTACGGTCAGCGTTGCGCACGGCCTCCAGCATACTGCAAACACCAGAAACTACTTGCAACTCCTGGACAGAGGACAAGGGTGATTAAGAAGCCGAGAGGGTCCATTGGTTTCGGGCCCAATGCGTGGTAGTAGCTGAATCATGGATCACAAACACAGAACTCAGTTCCTGAGGACGGCTGCAATGAGACAACCCACCATGTACTCCTACATGGCCTCTCACCGCTACCTTTACCAAATCGTGTTCACACACTTAGCTCACACACAGTAGGACAGGTTCACACGCCTCTGATTCATCCCCGATGAATCAGACCTGACTCAACTCTAAGCAATAGCAGGCATGACAAACAAACATGAATGAGTAGGCACATCAGGGCTCAAACAACTCCTACTCATGCTAGTGGGTTTCATCTATTTACTGTGGCAATGACAGGTCATGCAAAGGACAAAGGGGTTCAG
>NW_025294023.1:0-1019 GCF_018294505.1 Triticum aestivum | reverse complement strand
CACGTAAGCACATCTTGGGGTTCGACAAGCATCGAAATCGCTTTGGGACTGCAAAACGGTGAGTAATAGTCCATGAAAGAGCCCTGAATCGGTAAAACCTAGGGTTATTGATCAACGATACATAAACGCACCCCGGGTTTCTTCAATCATGGATATTGCTCAGGGACCTGAAATCGGTGAGTAATAGTCCATGAAGCGGGCCAAAATCGGCCAAAACTGCAAATGTTGATGACCGACACATAAACACACCGGTGTTCGTCGGTCGTGGAAATCACTACGTGAGCCCAAAACTGAGTTATAGTCCAAGAAACGGGCCAGAATCGGCCGAAACTGCGATTGTTGATGACCGATACATAAGCGCACCTTGGGGTTCGACATCCATGGAAATCGCTTTGGGACCTCAAAAATGTGAGTAATAGACCATGAAACGGGCCAGAATCGACAAAAACCATGAGTGTTGATGACCGACACTTAAACGCACCATGGGGTTTATTAATCGTGGAAATCACTCCGGGACCCCAAAACAGTCAGTAATAGTCCACGAAACGGGCCAGAATTGGCCAATACTATGAGAGTTGATGACCAACACGTAAGCGCACCTTGGGGTTCAACAACTATGGAAATCGCTTCGTGACCGCAAAACGGTGAGTAATAGTCCATGAAACGGGCCAGAATCGTCAAAAACCGCGAGTGTTGTTGTCTGACACGTAAACGCACCCCGGGGTTCGTTAATCATGGAAATCACTCTGCGACCCCAAAAAAGTGAGTAATAGTCGACAGAACGGGCCAGAATCGGCCAAAACTGTGACTGTTGATGACCGACATGTAAGCGCACCTTGGGGTTCAATAACTATGCAAATCGCTTTGGGATCCCAAAACGGTGAGTAATAGTTCACGAAACGGGTCAGAATTGGCCAAAACTGTGAGGGTTGACGACGGGCACGTAAACGCACCCCAGGGATCGTCAATCATGGAAATCGCTCCGGGACCCCACAACGGTGAGTAACAGTGCAGAAAAC
>NW_025294022.1:0-1019 GCF_018294505.1 Triticum aestivum | reverse complement strand
GAGTCTCGTGTCGCAGCTGTCGTGGACTATCTCGCAAGGCTGAAGGCCGCCACATCTCGCATCGACTCGACGCTCTGGCCTGAGGAGACACTTCAGAATGACCTTGAGTCGCTGATGGCCCGCTTGAACGCGATTCCTGGTCGAGTGCAGGAGTGGAAGAAGTCCTCGGCTCGGTGTGGTGCAGATGTCGCTCTGTGTCTGGCCCGAGTCCACTGCAAAGATGCACGAGAAGAGAAGCTGGCGGCCCTTCGGGTGGCCAATACCAAGAAGCATGACTTCAGGTCCTTTATGGAGACTTTCCTTGCAGCTGCCACTCGGATCGCCGACGGAATTGACCTTGATGAATTCGTTGCACCTTCCAGCCCTCCACAGGAGGGGTAAAAAACTTCTTCTGGCTCGACACTTTAAATTTGCCTCGGTATGCCGAGTGGAATTGTAACCGACAAACCTTAACAGGCTTGACGCCTGAGCACTTTCTGTTCCTTTAGATATCGATTCAAACTTGAATTTGGCGCTTGAATATGATTGCCTTCGGCTCAAAATGTCTTTTGCAGGTTCAAAGCAAGGTGCCCGTGCTTAGGCGAGCAGTTGGACTGCAGCTAAGCCTCCGAGTGAGAGGATCGCTCTTCACTCGGTAGGATTTTTGTAACTTAGGCGAGTGCTTGGACTGCAGCTAAGCCCCCGAGTGGAAGGCTGGCTTACCACTCGGTAGGATTTTGATAACTTAGGCGAGCACGAAGCTGCAGCTAAGCCCCCGAGTGAGAGGATTGCTCTTCACTCGGTAGGATTTTTATAAACTTAGGCGAGCACGAAGCTGCAGCTAAGCCCCCGAGTGAGAGGATTGCTCTTCACTCGGTAGGATTTTTATAACTTAGGCGAGTGCTTGGACTGCAGCTAAGCCTCCGAGTGGAAGGCTGGCTTACCACTCGGTAGGATTTTGATAAACTTAGGCGAGTGCTTGGACTGCAGCTAAGCCCCCGAGTGAGAGGATTGCTCTTCACTCGGTAGGATTTTTATAA
>NW_025294021.1:0-1019 GCF_018294505.1 Triticum aestivum | reverse complement strand
TTGTTCATGATAATTGTCTTTATTCATGCTATAATTGTGTTATCCGGAAATCGTAATACATGTGTGAATAACAGACACCGACATGTCCCTAGTGAGCCTCTAGTTGACTAGCTCGTTGATCAACAGATAGTCATGGTTTCCTGACTATGGACACTGGATGTCATTGATAACGAGATCACATCATTAGGAGAATGATGTGATGGACAAGACCCAATCCTAAACATAGCACAAGATCGTATAGTTCGTTTGCTAGAGTTTTCCAATGTCAAGTATCTTTTCCTTAGACCATGAGATCGTGTAACTCCCGGATACCGTAGGAGTGCTTTGGGTATGCCAAACGTCACAACGTAAATGGGTGACTATAAAGGTAGACTACGGGTATCTCCGAAAGTGTCTGTTGGGTGACATGGATCAAGACTGGGATTTGTCACTCCGTATGACGGAGAGGTATCACTGGGCCCACTCGGTAATGCATCATCATAATGAGCTCAGAGTGACCAAGTGTCTGGTCACGGGATCATGCATTACGGTACGAGTAAAGTGACTTGCCGGTAACGAGGTTGAACGAGGTATTGGGATACCGACGATCGAATCTCGGGCAAGTAACATATCGATAGACAAAGGGAATAGCGTACGGGGTTGATTGAATCCTCGACATCGTGGTTCATCCGATGAGATCATCGTGGAGCATGTGGGAGCCAACATGGGTATCCAGATCCCGCTGTTGGTTATTGACCGGAGAGTCGTCTCGGTCATGTCTGCTTGTCTCCCGAACCCGTAGGGTCTACACACTTAAGGTTCAGTTACGCTAGGGTTGTAGGGATATGTATATGCAGTAACCCGAATGTTGTTCGGAGTCCCGGATGAGATCCCGGACGTCACGAGGAGTTCCGGAATGGTCCGGAGGTAAAGATTTATATATGGGAAGTCCTGTTTCGGGCATCGGGACAAGTTTCGGGGTTATCGGTATTGTACCGGGACCACCGGAAGGGTCCCGGGGGTCCACCGGGTGGGTCCAC
>NW_025294020.1:0-1019 GCF_018294505.1 Triticum aestivum | reverse complement strand
AGGCTTAATTAGTTACCGTGATGATGGCGTCGAGCTCGGCTAATGTCGAGGCACCGCCAACGGCGGGCGTGCAGTTGACGGAGCGGCCGCTTGCTGAAGAGGTGCCGGCCGGCGTACACCCGGGTGCATTAAGCTCCCGTGCCGGCGTCGGAGACACCAATGCCGCCTCCGCCGGAGGCACCAATGGCCCCGCCATCGCATTATGCGAGTTGCTGGCCGTGAAGCTAGGAATCGGGGGCGGCCCCTGTTGGCCGCCCGCAATCCACGCACTCAACCCCGAGATCAAGGTAGGCACAAGGGCGGTGATCGTCGCTCCGAGTCGTTGTTCCACTTGCTCTTGGACAATCTCCGGAATCCGCGCCACCTGTGCCTTGAGTTCTTGAACCTCTCGCGCCTGGCTTTCCGAGCTGGTCTTTTTCTCCTTCCGCACACCAGCGGTATAGTATGACCCCCATTTTGTCGACAAGCCTTTGCCGGTCACACGACCAGCTGACGTCGGCTGACTGAGCTTATCCTTGTTCTTCATTATATTCAACCCCCTATTTAGAGTGGTGTCCCAAGGGTTGCTCTTAGTCGACCCCGCGCTACTGCTTTCAGTCGCCTGCGGAAGGAATGTGAACCATTTAGAAATTTGGCTTCATTAATTAGAATGCAACCATATGGAGCTAATTACGCGGGGGTGTATTCCTTACCAGAACAAGCTCAAGCCGCCTGGTCTTCGGATCCGTGGTAAGCTCCTTTGTTTTCGGGTCCTTCTTGTACCGGGCCCTGACAAAGTTCCTGGTCTGCTTGTCACCGTATTTATCGAAGAGGGGCGGTAGGCCTTGCTCGGCACGGTCCGCCTCCTCCTTGTCCCATATAGGCTCCGCCACTCTGTAACCGCCGGGACCGAGTGTGTGTTCCCCTATGTTCAGCTCCCGCATTTGTTTCCCCCACTCACTTGATTGGGAGCTTGCGGTGCTCGAGCAATTGATCTTGAAGTCGTTGTAGTCATCTTCGGTGATCGAAGGATTTTTCTC
>NW_025294019.1:0-1019 GCF_018294505.1 Triticum aestivum | reverse complement strand
CCGCTGGTCAATGGTTTATTTTTGATGAATCTCGAACGTGATGTTACACATGTTCATAGTGTGAATACCAAAAGATGTAAAGTTGATAACGATAGTCCCACATACTTGTGGCACTGCCGCCTTGGTCACATTGGTGTCAAGCGCATGAAGAAGCTCCATGCAGATGGACTTTTGGAGTCTCTTGATTACGAATCATTTGACACGTGCGAACCATGCCTCATGGGTAAGATGACCAAGACTCCGTTCTCCGGAACAATGGAGCGAGCAACCAACTTATTGGAAATCATACATACCGATGTGTGTGGTCCAATGAGTGTTGAGGCTCGCGGAGGATATCGTTATGTTCTCACTCTCACTGATGATTTAAGTAGATATGGGTATGTCTACCTAATGAAACACAAGTCTGAAACCTTTGAAAAGTTCAAGGAATTTCAGAGTGAAGTCGAGAATCAACGTGACAGAAAAATAAAATTCTTACGATTAGATCGTGGTGGAGAATATTTAAGTCACGAATTTGGTACACACTTAAGGAAATGTGGAATAGTTTCACAACTCACGCCGCCTGGAACACCTCAGAGAAATGGTGTGTCCGAACGTCGTAATCGCACTCTGTTGGATATGGTGCGATCTATGATGTCTCTTACCGATTTACCGCTCTCATTTTGGGGTTATGCTTTAGAGACTGCCGCATTCACTTTAAATAGGGCACCGTCTAAATCCGTTGAGACGACACCGTATGAATTATGGTTTGGGAAGAAACCTAAGCTGTCGTTTCTAAAAGTTTGGGGATGCGATGCTTATGTCAAGAAACTTCAACCTGAAAAGCTCGAACCCAAATCGGAAAAATGCGTCTTCATAGGATACCCTAAGGAAACTATTGGGTATACCTTCTACCTCAGATCCGAAGGCAAGATCTTCGTGGCCAAGAACGGGTCCTTTCTAGAGAAGGAGTTTCTCTCGAAAGAATTGAGTGGGAGGAAAGTGGAACTTGATGAGGTGATAGTCACCCCTTCCGAACC
>NW_025294018.1:0-1019 GCF_018294505.1 Triticum aestivum | reverse complement strand
CTGACAGGATGGGCACGAAATTTTTTCGACCAATTTTTTTTTTTTTGACTGCCCGGACCCAAAAACTGGAAACGGGTCAAAAAAAACTTCCTATAATGGCACCTGTCTCAAAACACTCAGAAACACCTAAAAATAGGATAGCCAGAAATTTTTTCGAAAAATGCGTTTTCGAATTTTTTTTTTTCCGAAACCTACTCCGGCAAGGAAACACGAATCGGAAACTAGATGGATCTCGAAAACAACCCTAATAAGCAAGGAACTCGGATTGGTGGTGGATATATGGTGGTGGTATATGGCAGCGGTGGTGGTAGCAGTGGTAGTATATGGATATGGATCGGTGGTGGTATATGGACACGGATTGGTGGTGGTATATGGATACGGATTCGGAGCGGTGGCGGATAAGCGGTGGTGGTAGATGGCAGGGGCGTTGATGATGGTGCGGCGGCGGCGTGACAACTTATGACCAGAACTCGAAACTCTAAAAGACTAGACTCTAAGACCAGCAACTAGACACGACGATGCAACCGCAAATTCAACAAAGCAAAACCCTAAAAAGATTATGCAAAGGCTCAGATTGGTTCGGATATGATGAACTAACCCTGATTTTTTTTGTGGCTTTTTCGTGGACTATAGGTATGAAGAACAGACTCGATCTAAACTACGAAAAACTGTAAAATCTCACCGAGCAACCTGGAAATCTGATACCACTTGATAGAGGCAAAGGTGTCCCGTCTTTCGATGAGATGGTGGATTTCGCTTTGGTGGAAGTCGACTTTGACGATCCGACTACGAACGTGCGAGGACGTCGCGCCTTAGCAATCGCTAAACCAACTCCGAGAGGTTATTGACCACGCCGGAGCACGATCAACCTGACCACGAGGGTCTATTTCCTGCGAGCAAACGAAGAACAAGCAAGAAACTAAGATTGCAATCTGGATATTGCGAATATAAGATGAAAGCTTTATTGATCAAGGTGGGGTTCTGTGACGCCTTTGTCTGGTCGTTGAACACAAACGAAG
>NW_025294017.1:0-1019 GCF_018294505.1 Triticum aestivum | reverse complement strand
AATGGAAAAGACCATTCCTGAAGTGTTCTCGATGCTGAAGTCAGCAGAGGCTGAAATCAAGAAAGAACATCAAGTGTTGATGGTCAATAAGACCACTAAGTTCAAGAAGGGCAAGGGTAAGAAGAACTTCAAGAAGGACGGCAAAGATGTTGCCGCGCCTGGTAAGCCAGTTACCGGGAAGAAGTCAAAGAATGGACCCAAGCCTGAGACTGAGTGCTTTTATTGCAAGGGGAAGGGTCACTGGAAGCGGAACTGCCCCAAATACTTAGCGGATAAGAAGGCCGGCAACACCAAAGGTATATTTGATATACATGTGATTGATGTGTACCTTACCAGTACTCGTAGTAACTCCTGGGTATTTGATACCGGTGCCGTTGCTCATATTTGTAACTCACAGCAGGAGCTGCGGAATAAACGGAGACTGGCGAAGGACGAGGTGACAATGCGCGTCGGGAATGGTTCCAGAGTCGATGTGATCGCCGTCAGCACGCTGCCTCTACATTTACCTACGGGATTAGTTTTGAACCTTAATAATTGTTATTTAGTGCCAAGTTTGAGCATGAACATTGTATCTGGATCTCGTTTAATACGAGATGACTACTCATTTAAGTCTGAGAATAATGGTTGTTCGATTTATATGAGAGATATGTTTTATGGTCATGCTCCGATGGTCAATGGTTTATTCTTAATGAATCTCGAGCGTAATATTACACATGTTCATAGTGTAGATGCCAAAAGATTTAAAGTTGATAACGATAGTCCCACATACTTGTGGCACTGCCGCCTTGGTCACATTGGTGTCAAGCGCATGAAGAAGCTCCATGCCGATGGACTTTTAGAGTCTCTTGATTATGAATCGTTTGACACGTGCGAACCATGCCTCTTAGGCAAAATGACCAAGACTCCGTTCTCCGGAACAATGGAGCGAGCAACCAACTTGTTGGAAATCATACATACCGATGTGTGCGGTCCAATGAGCATTGAGGCTCGCGGAGGATATCGTTATGTTCTCACCCTCA
>NW_025294016.1:0-1019 GCF_018294505.1 Triticum aestivum | reverse complement strand
CGTTCGGCACTCGGTCATCGGTGATTTGGATCACGGCGAGTACGACTCCGTCATCCACGTTCATTGGAACGCTTCCGCTCGCGATCTACAACGGTATGTAGATGCACTCCCTTCCCTCGTTGCTAGTAGACTCCATAGATGCATCTTGGTGAGCGTAGGAAAATTTTAAAATTATGCTACGATTCCCAACAGTGGCATCATGAGCCAGGCCTATGCGTAGTTACTATGCACGAGTAGAACACAAAGAAGTTGTGGGCGTTGATGTTGCCAATTCTTCTTGCCGCTACTAGTCGTTTCTTGTTTCGGCGGCATTGTAGGATGAAGCGGCCCGGACCGACCTTACACGTACGCTTACGTGAGACAGGTTCCACCGACTGACATGCACTAGTTGCATAAGGTGGCTAGCGGGTGTCTGTCTCTCCTACTTTAGTCGGGACGGATTCGATGAAAAGGGTCCTTATGAAGGGTAAATAGAAATTGGCAAATCACGTTGTGGTCATACGTAGGTAAGAAATCATTCTTGTTAGAAACCTACAAACCACGTAAAAACTTGCAACAACAATTAGAGGACGTCTAACTTGTTTTTGCAGCAAGTGATATATGTGATATGATATGGCCAGAAGATGTGATGAATGATATATGTGATGTATGAGATTGATCATATTCTTGTAATAGGAATCACGACTTGCATGTCGATGAGTATGACAACCGGCAGGAGCCATAGGAGTTGTCTTTATTATTTTGCATGACCTGCGTGTCATTGAATAACGCCATGTAATTTACTTTACTTTGTTGCTAAACGGTTAGCCATAGAAGTAGAAGTAATCGTTGGCGTGACAACTTCATGAAGACACAATGATGGAGATCATGATGATGGAGATCATGGTGTCATGCCGGTGACGAAGATGATCATGGTGCCCCGAAGATGGAGATCAAAGGAGCATGATGATATTGGCCATATCATGTCACTATTTGATTGCATGTGATGTTTATCATGTTTTTGCATCTTATTTGCTTAG
>NW_025294015.1:0-1019 GCF_018294505.1 Triticum aestivum | reverse complement strand
TATGCTGAGTTCTCTTATAATAATAGCTATCAAGCTAGTCTGAAGATGGCCCCCTTCGAAGTGTTATATGGACGAAAGTGCCGAACCCCTCTGAACTGGTCAGAAACTGGGGAACGTCCACTCTTTGGTCCGGATATTATCCAACATGCCGAAGATCAAGTCCGCATTATCCGCGAGAATCTCAAGACTGCTCAGTCACGCCAAAAGAGTAATTATGACCGTCATCATAAAGACATGGTCTATCAACCTGGCGAGAAGGCCTATCTTCGAGTTACACCAATGAAGGGTGCTCACCGCTTCGGGATCAAAGGGAAGCTAGCTCCCCGCTATATTGGTCCTTTCACTATCCTCGAGAGGCGTGGAAAAGTGGCATATCAATTGGAGCTTCCGCCGAACCTTTCTCAGGTTCACGATGTGTTCCATGTGTCACAACTCCGCCGTTGCTTCAAGGACCCAATCCGAGCTGTGGATCATGAAGTGCTCGAATTGCAACAGGACCTCTCCTATAAAGAGCATCCGGTCCGCATTCTCGACCAAGCTGAACGCCGCACACGCCAGAAGGCGATCAAGTTCCTCAAGGTCCAGTGGTCGAATCACTCTGAAGACGAAGCCACCTGGGAACGCGGGGATCGCCTGCGTGATGAATACCCCGCACTGTTTCCTTCTACCTCCTAAAATCTCGGGACGAGATTTCTTGTAGTGGAGGAGATTTGTAACGCCCGGATAATCTTGCTACAATAATCCCACGCTAATCATGGCACGTCATCCCGATTACTGTTGCTTTCCTCGCAATAATTCGAAACCGTTCAAATTCAAAATTCAAATTGATGAAAACAATAAAAGTTTTCAAAATTTAAAATAAAATTGTTCGGTGGTTGACGAATATTACAAAGGTAATTATAGTGCAACAGACATATTTTTATAAAATGGCTAAATGGATTAAATGTTTTAAACAGAAAAGAAATAATAAAAGAAAATACAAAAGAAAAAAAAACAAAACAAAAGGAGGGAAGCCCCCC
>NW_025294014.1:0-1019 GCF_018294505.1 Triticum aestivum | reverse complement strand
CCGCGGTGAGAAATATTTTGCACTTTTGTAGATGAAGGTGTGGTTTATTTTTTAAATGTATTTTTTTAGATAGGGATGAGGACCTTTTGCATTTTTTAAATGGAGGGTTATGCAAAGTGGCACTTGTTGTTGTGGTACTTTTTTTCTTTTCTTTTTTAATTTTTTTTTGGATGAAGGTGAGAATTTTTGTAGATGATTTTTTATACGGAGGCGAGGACTCGAGGACTCCATGTATTTTTCTAAATGGAAATGTGCGCACAACTTCCTTTCAAGCGGAGCCACAGGGTGGCGCCCCAATCACTAGTGCTTACTAATATAAGTTTTAGTTCGGCCCTCCCATATTGGGGCCCGGGGGAGGTCGCCCCTTTTGCCCGGCCTATGGGCCGGCCCTGCCCCACCCCGTCCCTTTCGGTGATGACCGCCTTTGCTCCCGTGGGCGACAGTCTCGGCATTCCCTATTGGACGCTCACTGCGTCAAACTATGACTAACCGCACAGGGGATCTGACTAGCGAGAGATTTTGGGCCGACCCTGTAGCATCAACCAGGTTCCGGTTATGGAACCTTCTAGAGTGTTCCCACCCGGTTCTTACTGGTTTTGGGAACCACCTAGAAGGTTCCTGAACCAGTTTTTTTATTTTTTACTCTTTCTGTTTTTTCTTCTTCCTTTTTCTGGTTCTTTTTCTTTTCTTTTCGTTAATTTTTTTGTTTTCTTTCAGTTTACCTTTTCAAGTTAATTTCTCTTTTCAACAATTTTATTTCTTTGGTTTTTTATTTCTTTTTCTTTTATTCTCTTTCTTTGAAACATTTATAAAAATATTTCATGTTTCCAAAAATTGTTCAGTTTTAAAAAAATGTTCTCAGAATTCAAACATTGTTTAAAATTTTCAAAATTCAGAAAATGTACCGGATGTCAATTTTTTTCTTCACGTATTCAAAAGAATTCACGCTTCCATTTGTTTGGTATTTTTTAATATTGTTCTCCGTTCAAAAAAAGACTGAAGATTCAACAAATGTCGGT
>NW_025294013.1:0-1019 GCF_018294505.1 Triticum aestivum | reverse complement strand
ATTCGTAGGTAAGAAAACGTTCTTGCTAGAACCCAATTGCAGCCACGTAAAAGATGCAACAACAATTAGAGGACGTCTAACTTGTTTTTGCAGCGATTGATCATGTGATGTGATATGGCCAGAAGTTGTGATGAATGATGAATTGTGATGTATGAGATCATGTTCTTTGTAATAGGATTCACGACTTGCATGTCGATGAGTATGACAACCGGCAGGAGCCATAGGAGTTGTCTTTATTTTTTGTATGACCTGCGTGTCATTAAAGAACGCCATGTAACTCACTTTACTTTATTGCTAAACGCGTTAGCCATAGAAGTAGAAGTAGTCGTTGGCGTGACAACTTCATGAAGACACGATGATGGAGATCATGATGATGGAGATCATGGTGTCAAGCCGGTGACAAGATGATCATGGAGCCCCGAAGATGAAGATCAATGGAGCTATATGATATTGGCCATATCATGTCACAACTATATAATTGCATGTGATGTTTATTATGTTTATGCATCTTGTTTACTTAGGACGACGGTGGTAAATAAGATGATCCCTTACAAAAAATTTCAAGAAGTGTTCTCCCCTAACTGTGCACCGTTGCTACAGTTCGTCGCTTCTAAGCACCATGTGATGATCGGGTGTGATGGATTCTTACGTTCACATACAACGGGTGTAAGACAGTTTTACACAGCGAAAACACTTAGGGTTAACTTGACGAGCCTAGCATGTGCAGACATGGCCTCGGAACACGGAGACCGAAAGGTCGAACACGAGTCGTATGGAAGATACGATCAACATGAGAATGTTCACCGACGATGACTAGTCCGTCTCACGTGATGATCGGACACGGGCTAGTCGACTCGGATCGTGTAACACTTAGATGACTAGAGGGATGTCTAATCTAAGTGGGAGTTCATAATTTGATTAGAACTTTATTATCATGAACTTAGTCTAAAACCTTTGCAAATATGTCTTGTAGATCAATGGCCAACGCTAATGTCAACATGAACTTCAACGCGTTCCTA
>NW_025294012.1:0-1019 GCF_018294505.1 Triticum aestivum | reverse complement strand
AGCTCTATAACCTAGTTCAAATAATTTTAAACTAGAGTTGAACTAGCTCTATAGCCGAGTACAAATAATTTTACACTATAGTTGAACTAGATCTATAAGCTAGTTCAAATAATTTTACACTAGAGTTGAACTAGCTGTATAAGCTAATTCAAATAATTTTACACTAGAGTTCAACTAGCTCTATAGCCTAGTACAAATAATTTTACACTAGAGTTAAACTAGCTCTATAAGCTTGTACAAATAATTTTAGACTAGAGTTGAACTAGCTCTATAAGCTAGTTCAAATAATTTTACACCAGAGTTGAACTAGCTCTATAAGCTAATTCAAATAATTTTACACTAGAGTTGAACTAGATCTATAAGCTAGTTCGAATAATTTTACACTAGAGTTGAACTAGATCTATAAGCTAGTTCAAATAATTTTATACTGAGTTGAACGAGCTCTGTAACCTAGTTCAAATAATTTTAAACTAGAGTTGAACTAGCACTATAAGCTAGTTCAAATAATTTTACACTAGAGTTGAACTAGCACTATAAGCTAGTTCAAATAATTTTACACTATAGTTGAACTAGCTCTATAAGCTAGTTCAAATAATTTTACACTAGAGTCGAACTAGCTCTATAGCCTAGTACAAATAATTTTACACTAGAGTCGAACTAGGTCTATAAGCTAGTTCAAATAATTTTACACTAGAGTTGAACTAGCTCTATAGCCTAGTACAAATAATTTTACACTAGAGTTGAACTAGCACTACAGGAAACAGCTACTTTGCCGTCTGCCATGGCGGACGGCAAAGGCTCGAAAGGCGGACGGCAAAGACCTTTGCCGTCAGCCGCGGACGGGAAAAGGCTCCGGCAAAGAAGGCTACGGTAAACAGCTGCTTTGCCGTCTGCTTCCTGGCGGCGGACGGCAAAGGCTCTTTGCCGTCTGCGGCGGACGGCAAAGAGGGCGGACGGCAATAATTGCGCTGTCAGTCCGTTAAGTGGCTAACGGCAGACCTTTGCCGTCCGCCGCAGAC
>NW_025294011.1:0-1019 GCF_018294505.1 Triticum aestivum | reverse complement strand
TGACACTCATCTGTTCTATATCTTCTGCCGTGGTCGGGCATTGAGCCGTGCTCAATTGCACACCTTGCAATACAGGCAAGAACCCCTTCTTGGACTGATCCATACTGAACTTCTTCAATATCTTGTCAAGGTATGTACTCTGTGAAAGACCAATGAGGCGTCTTGATCTATCTCTATAGATTTTGATGCCTAATATATAAGCAGCTTCTCCAAGGTCCTTCATTGAAAAACACTTATTCAAATAGGCCTTTATACTTTCCAATAATTCTACATCATTTCCCATCAATAATATGTCATCCACATATAATATGAGAAATGCTACAGAGCTCCCACTCACTTTCTTGTAAACACAGGCTTCTCCATAAGTCTGTGTAAACCCAAACGCTTTGATCATCTCATCAAAGCGAATGTTCCAACTCCGAGATGCTTGCACCAGCCCATAGATTGAGCGTTGGAGCTTGCATACTTTGTTAGCATTCTTAGGATCGACAAAACCTTCCAGCTGCATCATATACAACTCTTTCTTAAGGAAGCCGTTAAGGAATGCCGTTTTGACGTCCATCTGCCATATCTCATAATCATAGTATGCGGCAATTGCTAACATGATTCGGACGGACTTCAGCTTCGCTACGGGTGAGAAAGTCTCATCGTAGTCAACCCCTTGAACTTGTCGATAACCCTTAGCGACAAGTCGAGCTTTGTAGATGGTCACATTACCATCTGCGTCCGTCTTCTTCTTAAAGATCCATTTGTTTTCTATGGCTCGCCGCTCATTGGGCAAGTCAGTCAAAGTCCATACTTTGTTTTCATACATGGATTCTATCTCGGATTTCATGGCTTCTAGCCATTTGTCGGAATCCGGGCCCGCCATCGCTTCTTCATAGTTCGAAGGTTCACCGTTGTCTAACAACATGATTTCAAGGACAGGGTTGCCGTACCACTCTGGTGCGGAACGTGTCCTTGTGGACCTACGAAGTTCAGTGGCAACTTGATCCGAAGCTTCATGATCATCATCATTA
>NW_025294010.1:0-1019 GCF_018294505.1 Triticum aestivum | reverse complement strand
AAAGATCTGCATGCCGCCACGGGGACATCTCCCGAATCCTTGCCCCATGGGGGCAGTGGACTCAAGGGCGATTTACCCCGAAGGCGCAGAGGGAGTCCGCCTCGTCTCCTTCGCTCTTCGTGGTCTTGGTCTTGGCATCGTCCTAGTTCTCTTGAGCTTCTGTCTTACCCTGGCTCACCTCCCTTGCCGTGCTTCGTGTGGTGGTGCCCGTGGCTCAGACTGCCCATGCACAGTTATAAGGGTACAAAAAGTGTACCCCTCTTTTTGTACATCGACAGTATTGTTGGATGAAGCGGCTCAGACCGACATTACGCGTACGCTTACGCGAGACTGGTTCTACTGACGTGCTTCGCACACAGGTGGCCAGTGGGTGTGTGTTTCTCCAAATTTAGTTGAATCGAGTGTGACTACGCCTGGTCCTTGTTGAAGGTTAAAACAGCAAACTTGACAAAAAATTGTTGTGGTTTTGCTGCGTAGGTAAGAACGGTTCTTGCTAAGCCTTTAGCAGCCACGTAAAAATTGCAACAACAAAGTAGAGGACGTCTAACTTGTTTTTGCAGGGCATGTTGTGATGTGATATGGTCAAGACGTGATTATTGTTGTATGAGATGATCATGTTTTGTAACACAGTTATCGGCAACTGGCAGGAGCCACATGGTTGTCTCTTTATTGTATGAAATGCAATCGCCATGTAATTGCTTTACTTTATCACTTAACGGTAGCGATAGTCGTAGAAGCAATAGTTGACGAGACGACAACGATGCTTCGATGGAGATCAAGGTGTCAAGCCGGTGATGATGATGATCATGACGGTGCTTTGGAGATGGAGATCCAAGGCACAAGATGATGATGGCCATATCATATCACTTATATTGATTGCATGTGATGTTTATCCTTTATGCATCTTATTTTGCTTAGTTCGGCGGTAGCATTATAAGATGATCTCTCACTAAATTTCAAGGTATAAGTGTTCTCCCTGAGTATGCACCGTTGCGACAGTTCGTCATGCCGAGACACCA
>NW_025294009.1:0-1019 GCF_018294505.1 Triticum aestivum | reverse complement strand
TTTTGTATGATCATCCATATATTCAAACCATGAGTAGGGCAATTGCGAAGCATTAATTTCATTCTTTCCCAAGCATTAATTCCAAAGGTCTGAAGTAAACTATTCACACTTCATCAGAGGGGCTATGGTGATGATGTAGAAGCCCTCCGTGGTGGATGCCCCCTCCGGCGGAGCTCCGGAACAGGCCCCACGTGGATACAGAAGGTTGCGGCGGTGAAATTAGGTTTTTGGCTCCTGTTCTGATCGTTCGGGGATACATAGGTATATATATAGGAGCAAGGAGTACGTCGGTGGAGCTCCGAGGGGCCCACGAGGTAGGGGGGCGCGCCCTCCACCATAGTGACCTCCTCGGAGACTTCTTGGAGTAGGGTCCAAGTCTCCTGGATCACGTTCGGTTGGAAAATCACGATCCCGAAGGTTTCATTCCGTTTGGACTCCGTTTGATATTCTGTTTCTTCAAAATACTGAAAAAGGCAAAAAACAACAATTCTGGGTTGGGCCTCCGGTTAATAGGTTAGTCCCAAAAGTAATATAAAAGTGGAAAATAAAGCCAAATATATTCCAAAACAGTAGATAAAGTAGCATGGAGCAATCAAAAATTATAGATACGTTGGAGACGTATCGGGCATCCCCAAGCTTAATTCCTGCTCGTCCTCGAGTAGGTAAATGATAAAAAAGAATTTTTGATGCGGAGTGATACTTTGGCATAATTTCAATGTAAATCTCCTTAATTGTGATATGAATATTCAGATCCGAAAGATTCAAGACAAAAGTTCATATTGACACAAAAATAATAATACTTCGAGCATACTAATCAAAGCAATCATGTCTTCTCAAAATAACATGGCAAAAGAAAGTTCATCCCTACAAAATCATATAGTTAGGCTATGCTTCATTTTCGTCACACAAAGATGTTCCCAACTTCTATACCCCCGATGACAAGCCAAGCAATTGTTTCATACTTAAATAATCTCAAACTTTTTCAACCTTCACGCAATACATGAGCGTGAGCCATGGAT
>NW_025294008.1:0-1019 GCF_018294505.1 Triticum aestivum | reverse complement strand
GCCAGGAACCTAGATGATCCACTTGACAACAGGAGCAGGTATGCATGATCAATATTCACTTAAGACTCCAGCCTTCCATGAAACTGGACAATATAAATTCATACTTACAAAGTTACTCGTGCAAGGGTCTTTTGGATCCAAAGAAACTTGCACATCAGAAAACTACATGAACTGTCAACATGATCAATATATATGTTGAATTGTTGATCAATCTACTAGTCACGCAAAGTTTGACATATCAGAATATGGTTTTTAGGACAGTACAACACCGTAAAAGAATCACTTTTACAAGATAATGAAGAAGAGACTGGAGTTTGCTTGCCTGGCCGATGAAACCGTGGCAATGATCACAAATGAGCGCCAGGATCCAGCCGACAGAGAGGATGGTCTTCCTCTCATGCATGCCAAAAACAGCTCTAACTTGCCCTACAGGATCGCCAGTTCCCTACACAAGCATGGACACGGGAAGTTAAGCAACCAAGCATCCAGAATTAATATAACCCAGTTGCATCCTCAGATATCCTAGCTAACTTGCACACCCAGTCAAGGCTACAAAAATGTGAACCGAGAGTACACCACACCATGCAATGGCAACAAAATATAGGTTGCTTCATTTGACTCACCTCTCTGGGCATTAGTGATCTTAGGACGATCCTGGCAGAAAAAAAGAAGAAAGGGGGCCATTAGTTGCTCCAGTCCAAAGCAGTAAACAAGCAGTACTAGTCTTTCCCCATGCAAAGAAACCAAGCAAGGCCTAGAGCTGATTTAGCTATCTGTATACATCCAAAGGTAGCCTTTCAAGAACTAGACAGTCTAAGACTGAACATGAAGTGCTTGAAACATGCTACTGCCATATGATTCATTGATGTGGAATAATAGAAATAGCCGATCGATCGGTCACACCAGACTAAGTGGCAGAGCTCATCTTGCATGTATTAAAAATCAGAAGATAGACCATCAACACAACAATGACAGATTGACAAGGCTCCTTTTACAGTCCTAAGTCGCACGCGTACCCC
>NW_025294007.1:0-1019 GCF_018294505.1 Triticum aestivum | reverse complement strand
AGGTTAGAATAGTCATTAGGATGATATTCTGAACAAGAATCAACAGGTGGGGAGAGTACGAGTTTCATTGCTTCCAGAATGGCACTCAATGCCTTGGTGCCAATTTTGTAAGTCATTGCAGTGTTCCACAATATTCTTCTGATGTGCGGATTCTGATATTCACTGTAATTGCGTATAATATCTGAGAACCATGAAAACATAAATAGTTGTGAGATTATCTTTGTAATGCAGATGATATTCTAATATAGGGGCGCCCATGTAAACACTTATGTGCTATCACTGGATTCTGATGAGAGAGCTCATGTGTGCTGTAATATCGTGTGTGCATTTATATAATCTGGCACAAGTACACAAAAAAATAGGCTCCAGAAGTAAGGATAGCTGGCAGATGATAGGTTCATAATATACTGTATAGAGAGTTTATTGCCAAACCATGATAACAAGAGCACACAGCAACTAGGCAGATCATAGTGTACATAACAGGGGTACATCATAACCACGATATATAAATCGGGAAAGTGGAACTGGCTTGAAAATACGGTGTTGTATTGCCGCTAGTAATTGAAAGCCTATCGATCACGTACAGGCCAGCACTATCGAACATGGTAAAGAAGAGCAAGCAGATTTTGGATAATAAAATGTTGGTTGCGCAGTGCCCACACATGAATGCAACTCCCAGCTGTCTCTCGACCATTTCAGGCGGTTGGATGAAGATCCTACGTCTCCTAACCCTTCTTCTTCCTTGTCTCTAATTCTTCCCATATAGAACACCGCACGGGCCGCCGGCCGGACCACCGGCCCCATCGCCTGTGTTCCTCCACCACCCCACCCCCCACCCGTGTTGATTTTTCTTCGTTTTGCGAGGCCCCACAACCACCCGAGCCCCTTGGATCGCACCGGCGAACTCCGGCGAGCTCTGAAAAATCGACTGACCCAATTTTGAAATTTAGTCTACTGTGATTTAACTAGTGTGGAATATAAAAGGGGAAAACCATAAGCATTGGGAGTATAGTGTTGAG
>NW_025294006.1:0-1019 GCF_018294505.1 Triticum aestivum | reverse complement strand
GCCGCCCCCTGAGCCGTCCGGGTGCCCGGCCGAAGTTGCCCGGGTGCCCGACCCCCTTCGCCCAGCCGCACGTTGATGGCCTTTTTGGCCTTGTACCCCTCTCTTCTTGCATTGTGTCGCCCCTAGACTATATAAGGACACCTCCTAGGTCATTTGGAAGGATAGCAAAGTATATGATAGATATTTGTGAGCTTTGCTCCATGGATCCACTCCACTAGGAGATCAAGACCTCCTCTTGGAGTGACCAAACTCAAGCCCTCCTTCTTGGGGAAGGATCCCCATCATAGGATCATCAAGCCCTCATCTCCTTCATAGGATTGGGATGAACTCTACCATGTATCTTGTTTCCCTTTGATTGTTCATGTACCTTGTGGATCTTGTGTGTTTGTTAGTCTAGTGGATGTGTGATTTGGACTTGTTTTTGAGTGTTCCTGTTGTTTTCCCTCTTGTGTTCATCTTGTTCTTGGGGATTCCCCTCCAATTCGTGTAAGATCTTCACCTAGGGTTCCACCCTACAACATCTTGTTATCATGAGCCATGGTTTCTCACGAAATTGGAGCCCCCCTTCTTGTTCTCTAGCCTAATTTTGTTGTGTTCTTCCCCAAATTCGAAAATTCCCCACCAAAAATAGCCCCAATTTTTTTTTGTGTTTTGTTGGTTTGTTGAGATTTTGTTGGATTTGATCCATGGATTTGCTTTGTTTTAAGTGGATCTAGCCTTTCCCCCATCCATCTTCACCTTTCCCTCCATGAAGTCCACCAATTTTTTGCACTTTCCCACGAATTTCCGCCCAAATCCGTCAACCCCGGGCACCCGGACCTCAAACCCCGGGCACCCGGACCCCCCCGTGCAACCTCGCTGACCCCCCCGGGTGCCCGCACCCCGAGCCTCGGGCACCCGCACCCCCGGGCTGTTTGCCCCTGCCCACCCCGGGCACCCGCACCTCCCACCCTCAGGTGCCCGCACCCCCCCGAAACAGCCCAACACCACTCACCGTTTCGGCCATAACTTTCACTTTC
>NW_025294005.1:0-1019 GCF_018294505.1 Triticum aestivum | reverse complement strand
ATTCATAACATGGGCCGACAAAGAATATGTTTATGCGGATGTTACAGATGAGCATCACACCAAACGGTACTCTGTACAAGTTCATATGAGTGAATTGTTCCAGCTGTTCAATCTGCGCGACCTCGACAAATCTATGCTGAGTTGCTACGTTCTGTAAGTGATTTATTTCTACCTCATCTCGTTCTTCATTGCCTGCACTATATATATATATTGTCCTAACTATATTGTTGCGTACGCTATTATGCAGATTGAAGATTTGGGAATGCAAAATAAGAAACATCCATGATGTTGGGTTCATTGACCCACATATCGTTAATGGACATGTGTTACAACATCACCCCGAAGACGTGGAGAAAGACTTGTACAAGTTTCTTAGAAAGCATCAACTCAAAAGTCATATTCTATTTCCTTACCATTTTGGGTGAGTGTTTCTCTCTTGTGCCCATTCTCTTTTGTTTACTCCATGCATGGTATGTCTAATCGATGAGTTATGCATGACTGTGCATGTAACTTGTCCGCAGGTTCCACTGGATTCTGCTAAATATTGAACTTCACACCTCCAGAGTTCTAATCATGGACTCTATGGATTCGGATCCAAAGCGTTGGGCCGACATGAGAAAAATGCTGCAAAAGTAATTATTTTCAATCATTTGAGCTCTATATCGATCGGTCTCTTTCGTTCATTTCCTAATATCAAGTAACTAATAACTCCCTTGTTCATTTAATTTCTTTGCCCTGTAGGGTTTGGAGACGGTTCTCAGAAGAAATTGTCGGTGAATTCAAACATGAGCTAGATTTCAGAAGGTTAGTTAATGTGGATAAGCAGCCACCGGGGACCAATCTATGTGGATACTATGTTTGTGAGAACATCCGGAGACACACCTCTGAGCGGAAGGCATCGGATAGCGTGCGGAACGCGACGGATAACTTGCGGAGGAGGCTTAGTCCAGAAGCTCGCTTCCGACCAATTCAAGAAGAATTAGCAGGATTTTTCATGAGGGAAGTCATCAATCCTAAAG
>NW_025294004.1:0-1019 GCF_018294505.1 Triticum aestivum | reverse complement strand
ATTTTGCGGTGGGGATAGAAAATGGGGAGTAATGAGGAGTACTCTAGGTGCCGGGGTGGGGATGGATGGGTGGGGTGAACGTGAAGTTAGCAAAACACCCCCCAACCAACCAACATATGTCGGCCTGTTCGACCAAGGCTATGATGGTAGCTTTGCATTGGTCGAATCTAAGTCGCGGGAGATTTAGCCGCGCGGCCTGAAAATTTGTAACATTGTACTACTCTATGCTCCATGTGTGACTTGTTGGGTGATTGGGCTAAGCAGCTAGGAGTATTGTATTCCCTCGTTTTTTATTTACTCTGCATATTAGTTTTGATTGAAGTCAGACTTCGTAAAGTTTGACCAACCTTATAGAAAAAATATAAACATTTACCAAAACAAATTTGTATGATGTGAAAGTACATTCAATAATGAATCTAATGGTATTGATATTTTGTTGTATATGTTAATATTTTGTTTTATAAACTTTGTTAGAGTTTACAAAACTGGACTTTGACCAATGCTAATATGCGGACTCAAATAAAAACAGAGGGAGTACACATCTGTTTTCTTAGTTTGTCGTGGAATTAACTATTTGTTGTAATTGTGAAATAAATATATGAAGCTACTAACTTCGAATGTAATGGTTTATACAATTCAATATTTATAATCGTTGTTGAGTTCCAAGATGAATACCAGGTCTATAGTACTTCACAATATGCTCAAACTCACATAATCCAACTCGAATGAAAATCTAAATGCATTTCATAGTTATTAATTTGTTGGATGCAACAAAACCAACCATAACTCTACATGATCCAGTCTAAAGCAATTTTCAGAACACAACCAAATGTATGAATCAAACATAGAGAGTTTGTGAAGATGGAGAAATGGTGGGAGAGAGATGCGTGCACTCAACACACAAGATATAGACCTAACAAAGAGACAGAGGATGGGAAAGATTGTATACATGTGGGCACGAGAGTAGGATAGAAGCCTCACGAGAGAGAGAGAGAGAGAGAGAGAGAGAGAGAGAGAGA
>NW_025294003.1:0-1019 GCF_018294505.1 Triticum aestivum | reverse complement strand
TTTTTTTCATCACTTACACTTGTTCTCTATGTTGTGCATTCTCTTTATTCGGATACAACTCGTACAGACAGAATTCATGTTGCCATTCACCACAAGAAAAACTGCAAACACTGAGTGGTCGGTTGTACGTCGAGTGTTATTTTATGGGGTGCTCAGCATAAAACCCAATTTGCCGAGCGAAAACTGGAAACACTCAGCATAATATTACCGACCTTCCTTCCTCTTCTTGCCGGTCAGCTCTTCTCTCGCTCTACTGACAACATCACACGATGCACCAGTCTATAATAATGCACAGACACTCTGTATCCCACTACTTCGGCAAATCATTGCCTTGGGTCCCACTTCTATAGCTACATGATCATGCGCACAACTCCCACCACTCCAGCCACTATCAGTGATGTTTCCCGTCGTCTTCGACACTCTCTTTACTTGTCCCGTGCCTCTTTCCGCTCACCCACGGTTGCATCATCGATCGACCACTTTGCCGAGGCATATCACTTTGCATCACTCCTACTTGCACACATTGTATAGTTGCCGAGTTTTTCTTATCTCCAAATACCATCTACCAGGACATCAATATTATCATAAAGTTACAGTATAGCTAGAAAGACAAAAGAAGAGCCACAAAAAACTTTCTGCTGATTAAGTTCTGTCACGTTACCGAAAAAGCTCACGCCCCGCTTTATACATAAAGCAAGTTGTGTCACGTTCAAAATAAGATTTCCGCGACCATGGCCAAGGTTAAATCAATTTCGCCTGAAGTTGAACAAGAAAATTAACACTCATTTGACTGACAACAAGGACCACAAACAACATTCCAATTTAAAGAACATATTGACTTTTGTCTTGTTCCCAAGAGAAGCACAAATTGGCTTCAAGCCACAATATATAATAAAAAAAATGGTGCGTGGGAGGAGGGTCGGGGGATGTTACAAAAGTTGCAATCCACATGAAAATGACAGCGGCATGACAAAGCAAAATAAAAGAGATATGTTAGCTGCTCATATATTATCTCCAAC
>NW_025294002.1:0-1019 GCF_018294505.1 Triticum aestivum | reverse complement strand
CTTCGCTTTGCAAAAATAATCAACTCAAACGGAGTTACGGAACTTAAGTTATGAACAAAAGAAGTTTGAATTCAAATCTGATCTAATTCAAATTTTAAAATTTCAAAAACATGTTTGAGTTGTTTTACTGGATAGAGGGGATCATAACGAAGAAGTGGGCGTTGGTTTCATCGAAAACGGAGGTACGGATAAAAAGATATGATCAAAGGAAATTTGACTATGAAACAAATTTCGAAATTTGAAAATTAAAAAAAAATTGATGTGACAGGTTCACTGGATAGGTGAAAACAAGACGAAACTATAGACGCTGGTTTCATCTAATTTGGATGAACGAGTAAAAGTTATGGCTATTTGAAAAATCAGGGCCAAGCTGTTTTACAGAAGAAGAAAAAATAGCTACGGATAAAAGAATTCTAGATCTAACGTATAAATACAGAGAACGAATAAATATACCTTTATAAGGTATAGAAAAGACGACTTCGGAGTGTGGAGACAACTTCCAAAAGTCCCGCCGGAGAGGAGAAATATATTTTTAGCTAGTCAAACCAAAATATTGATTTAACCCGTAATGGATAATTTTTGGAGGCTCTATGCGTCTATATTTATAGGTGGAAAAGAGGTTTAGGGGGTAAAGGCTAGGCAATGGGGGACTAAACGTAGACGAACAAATAAAATAAACGAGGAACGCATGGCCTAAAAGCACCACGGGCCGGCTGCGCGCGCACGCGTACACTGCAGTTTTTTTTTAACAAAAATCGGCCTAAGTAAAAAAATAAAAAGGATGGCTGGGCCTGGCCCATTTAGGAGAGGGAAAAACAAATGAGGCGCCCGCTGCCACTATGCTACGCGTGTGGGCGGTAAATAACTATGGGCCACATGTACAGTTTTTTTTCAAATTGAAACAGAAGGAAAACCGGATAAAGAAAATAAATTAAAATTTTATATAGGCATATTATATATCAAAATTTTCAGAAAAAGCTTTTCTACAACATGAACATTTTTGTAAAGTCAAATAAAAT
>NW_025294001.1:0-1019 GCF_018294505.1 Triticum aestivum | reverse complement strand
ATGATTAACTTTACGGTTTTTGCATCTAAAACTGCCAAGTTTTCACCAGTTTTATAGATATAACTGCAAGCAATTTTTTTTGTCGGTCATCAACACAAAATAATTGATTTTTATTGATCGCTCGTACTAAGTCTCGACGTTGAAACTGAACATATTTTTCTAAGGTCATCAAATATATTTAAAAATGGATCTTATTTGAAAGCACTGGTCAAGAGAAACATGAATATGAAAACATATCTTAATTTAGAATTATCGTTTAAGAGATATAGAACTTTAAAATCGGAAGCCAAATTAAAAATTAAAGCAGGCACCAGGGACATGCGTACCTCTGCACTTGTGAGCCACAAATCCTCGTCCACCTAGCCCCCTATCAAGCACACAATCGTACCAAGGTAAGTACTTTGTGAAGATAAGGATGGACAAGCTAAGCACCCAATCGTACCAAGGTAGGTACTTCGTGAAGATAAGGATGGACATGCAACCTAAGGATCCTATTCAGCTTAATTGGGTGATTAAACTAATAGAACTTGAGAACCAAATATGTAGTTGGATGGTTATGGGGCCGGGCAGTTGTATCCTCAGCCTATCAAGGTTCAGGACATGGACTTGACACTGGTGCTCACATTTTTCTAGATATATTCGAAGCTTTTTGACGATGTGCATTTAGTGGAAGAAGATGTTCCCATCGACTACGAAGACGTCTATAACGATTTTGTCAATCCCAAAATGATGTGCCGGCTCAATCAAAATAATGGTAGGGGGAGAAGAAAGAGAGGAGAGTCACGAAAATAGGGTAAACGCAAATCAGAGCTACAAACGGAAGCCGAAGCAACATCTTCTTCCTTTTTCCATACAGAGAAAGTGTCTGGGAGGTGATCATAGGAATAGGATTTGTGTGTGTATGTTCATCTGGGTGAGTGTGTGTATGTATGAGTGTCTATGTATGTACTGTGTTAAAGAAAAGAACTAATAGAACTTATAAGGGTTTGGTGCATGCTCAAGGACTTTATGGCTTAGTC
>NW_025294000.1:0-1019 GCF_018294505.1 Triticum aestivum | reverse complement strand
CGAGGCCAGACGCGGTGGTGCGCGTCAGAAACCAGCTACAGGGGCTCTTTTGGCACGCAGGGAGCAACTACGGGGAGAGGGTGGAGTGGCGCATCCAACGGTGGTGGTGGCGGAGGCTGGGGTGGCCGGAGCTGCCGGCGGCGACCTCTTTTGCGGCTGCCGGAGCTCGGGTGTTCGCGGGACCGGCGCTGCGGTGTGCAAACAAGACGGTGGTCGCGCTAGTTTTACTCTACGGGACGCAACGAGTGCAACGGACGCAGGCGTGGGACCAAAAGGTCACCGGAGCTTCACCGGCGACGAGCCCGTGCGGCGGAGCGTCTCGGCTCCGGTAGAGGGGGCGGCTAGAGCTCGAAATCGAACTTGGGGTTAGGGGGAAACGGAGCAGGGACTCACGGGGATCGTGCAGGGAGGGTCAGCGAGCTCGGGGGCACGCCGGAGTGGCCGAATTCGACGGAGAAGATCCTCGGCGGCCGGCGAGGGGGAAAACGTCGGGGCGGCGTTCCGGGGCTCTTCTGGTCGCGTGAGACGACGAGGAGGACGAGGGAGGACTTGCGGAGCTCTGGAAGGCGTCGGGGAGGCGAGAGGGGGATGGTGGCCGCGGCGAACGGCGTCGGTGGCGACGGCTGTGTTCGGGTTCGGGCGAGAGAGAAAGAGCAGAGGGGCGGGGCCTCGAGGAAGAGTGAGAGGGGTCCGAGGGGGCTGCGTGGCGTTGCGGGAGGGAACCAGGGGAGGAGGAGGCAGCCAGGCAGGGAGGAGGTGGCCGGGGCGCGTGGCCGCGCGCGCCGGGCGCGTGCCCGCGTCCTTCTGGCGAGGGAAGAAGACGACAGGGGGGGTAGCGGTGGCGGGCTGGGCCAGCGGGAGGAGCTGGGCCGGGCAGGTAAGCAGGTAAGTGGCCCAGGTGGCCGTCTCCCTTTTTTATTTTTGCTCTGTTTTATTTTTTAATCATTGTTTTCTATTTGTTTCAATCTGTTTTGATTTAGTTCAAACACTAAATCATTTTTGTTTCTTCCAATAATTTT
>NW_025293999.1:0-1019 GCF_018294505.1 Triticum aestivum | reverse complement strand
CACCATTCAAAGCCACGTCATCAACTTTCAACCCTTTGTGACATAATTTGCTACTTTTAATGCATTTACTGATTTGTTTTGAGCTAAATGGCCCTGCAATTCAAAGGCTCTACAAATGAGCTCTGAAAAGGTTGAAACTTGGCATGGTATCATCATTTCACCCGCATAGCATGTGCAAAAAAGGAGAGAGGGTCATGGCAAAAACTGGATGCACTTCGTGTACAAACTGGACAATCTCTTTCGAAGTATCAGGGTTTGGGACGCAAACTAATCTGTTAGACCGGCAATTCAAAATTTTAATAACTTATTAGAACTCTGGATGTTTTTTGCATTCAGCATGCACCATTCAAAGCCACGTCATCAACTTTCAACCCTTTGTGACATAATCTGCTATTTTTAATGCATTTACTGATTTGTTTTCAGCTTAATGGCCCTACAATTGAAAAGCTCTACAAATGAACTCCGAAAAGGTTGAAACTTGGCATGGTATCATCATTTCACCCGAGTAGCATGTGCAAAAAAGTAGAGAGGGTCACCGCAAAAACTGGATGCACTTCGTGTGCAAACTGGACAATCTCTTTCGAAGTATCAGGGTTTCAGACGAAAACTCATCTGTTACAACGGCAATTCAAAATTTTAATAACTTGTTACAACTCTGGATGTTTTTTGCATCCAGCATGCAACATTCAAATCCACGTCATCAACTTTCAACCCTGTCTGACATAATTTGCTATTTTTAATGCATTTACTGATTTGTTTTGAGCTAAATAGCCCTGAAGTTGAAAAGCTCTACAAATGAACTCTGAAAAGGTTGAAACTTGGCATGGTATCATCATTTCACCCGCATAGCATGTGCAAAAAAGTAGAGAGGGTCATGGCAAAAACTGGATGCACTTCGCATACAAACTGGACAATCTCTTTCGAAGTATCAGGGTTTCGGACGAAAACTCATCTATTACACCGGCAATTCAAAATTTTAATAACTTATTACAACTCTGGACGTTTTTTGCATTCAGCAT
>NW_025293998.1:0-1019 GCF_018294505.1 Triticum aestivum | reverse complement strand
ATCAGTTAGTTTGTATCACCAGAGGCTCAATGTATATATATACCTCGGCGCCGGAGGTGGTTGCTACTTCCATTTGAAGATCGTCGTTTATCGACGTTTGTTCGGCATCATCTTGCTGACGGCGCCCTTCATCTTCACCGTCAAGGTTCAGATAAGAAGAGATATCATCTTCTTCTTCTCCGGTCGGCACATATAGAATATCGCCGTTTATGATGCCGAACATATGTGCTTCACCGTCCGGATCATAGTTGTCCATAATCGGGTCAGCTCTATCGTCCGCCATTATGTCAGTCCTGAAAACATGTAGTAAAAACAAATTAATTAAGTGAAGAAGGGGGGCGGTGGCGGTGGCGGTGGCGAAAGGGCGGTGGCGAAAGGAGGGGGCGAGGAAGGGGTGGGAGAGGGTGTCGCGGTAGAGCGCGAGACGGGGCGGCAGACGACGGTGTCACGGAGAGGGGAGGCGAGGACAACACATTTATAACCCTCGCCGTCCCCTCTCGATCCCTAAAAAAACACCGCGCGCATCGCCGCCCCCCTCGCCGCCCCTCTCCGTATAAACAAATTGTCCGAACAGAGCTTGGAGTAGACTGGCTAGGGTTTGGCCAGGGATGCGGATGGAGACGAATATATGTGGGGTCGGGATGGCCCATGTGCAGGGCGGGGGGTGCTGGCCACACTCTTTTATTCGTGTATTTCAAAAAATTGATTTTATTAGACACAAAAAATTCTTTCACGTATTTTCACGTATTTAATTTTAAAAATTCTTTCTTTTTTTCTTCTTCCTTTTTTTTTCTTCTTTCTTTTTTTCTTCTGTTGTTTTCTTCCTTTTTCTTTTTTTCTTCCTTTTCCTTTTTTCTTCCTTTTTCTTGTTTTTCTTCTGTTTTTCTTTTGTTTTCTTCTTCCTTCTTTCTTCTTCTTCCTTTTTCCTTTTTCTTTCTTCTTCTTCTTCCTTTTTCTTCTTCCTTCTTCTTCTCCCACGATGGGCGGCGGGCAAGGGCAGGGCCAGCGGGCGGCGGGCA
>NW_025293997.1:0-1019 GCF_018294505.1 Triticum aestivum | reverse complement strand
TGTACTTGGGTCGCTGGTGCTGCATCTTGCTAGCCAGCTATCCTCTCCCGCGCAAAAGCGGGTCATGAGGCTTGTTAATGCAGCCATGGTTCTCGGCTTCTCTTGGCCGAGGTGTCTGGCGAGCCATTCGTCTCGGACGTTGTGTGTGAAAACTGCTAAGGCTTCGGCGTCCGGACAGTCGACTATTTGGTTCTTTTTGGTGAGGAACCTGTTCCAGAATTTGCGGGCTGACTCTCCGGGTTGTTGAGTTATATGACTTAAATCGTCTGCATCCGGAGGATGGACATAAGTCCCTTGAAAATTTGCCCGAAAAGTATCCTCGAGCTCTTCCCAACTTCCAATGGTATTTTCTGGGAGGCCTTTGAGCCAATGCCGGGCTTGCCCTTTGAGCTTGAGGGGTAAGTATTTTATGGCGTGGAGATCATCTCCTCTAGCCATGTGTATGTAGAGGATATAGTCCTCAATCCAGACTCCAGGGTCTGTTGTTCCGTCATATGCCTCTATGTTTACGGGTTTGAATCCCGCTGGGAATTCGTGATCCAACACCTCATCGGTGAAACACAGGGGTGTGCGGCGCCCCTATATTTGGGTGTGCCGTGATGTTCGGATATTTGGCGTGTTGCATTGCTTTGAAGAGCTTGCTTTCTTGGCCCGTAGATGGACCTAACTGGGCCATCCTTTTGATGTGAATCCTTATGCGGATCGCATACCGGCTTGTGTGCGGCGCCATTTGCCGCTCTCTTTTTGCCGTGGGGTCGTCCATCCGACCGGGTGGCCTTCTTACTTTTTGATTGTGGGGGCTCTAAGGCCTCCTCGTCAAATTCGGGCAGTAGCTTTCTCTTTGGGTAGCTCTTTGTTCGGCGACTGTCGCCGTATTTGTCTGCGGTATTGAATACTTTGCTCCATCTGATTCTGAGTGCATCTTCCGCTGTTTTGAGCTTCCGCTTCTGCTTTTTCAGGCTGCGCGCAGTGGCGACGAGCCTTTTGTGGAGGTTATTTTGCTCCAACAATTTGTCCGG
>NW_025293996.1:0-1019 GCF_018294505.1 Triticum aestivum | reverse complement strand
CATGATCTCCATCATTGTGTCTTCATGAAGTCGTCATGCCAACGATTACTTCTACTTCTATGGCTAACGCGTTTAGCAATAAAGTAAAGTAATTTACATGGCGTTTATTTAATGACACGCAGGTCATACAAAATAATAAAGACAACTCCTATGGCTCCTGCCGGTTGTCATACTCATCGACATGCAAGTCGTGATTCCTATTACAAGAATATGATCAATCTCATACATCACATATATCATTCATCACATCTTCTGGCCATATCACATCACATAGCACTTGCTGCAAAAACAAGTTAGACGTCCTCTAATTGTTGTTGCAAGTTTTTTTACGTGGTTTGTAGGTTTCTAGCAAGAACGTTTCTTACCTATGTATGACCACAACGTGATTTGCCAATTTCTATTTACCCTTCATAAGGACCCTTTTCATCGAATCCGTTCCGACTAAAGTAGGAGAGACAGACACCCGCTAGCCACCTTATGCAACTTGTGCATGTCAGTCGGTGGAACCAGTCTCACGTAAGCGTACGTGTAAGGTCGGTCCGGGCCGCTTCATCCTACAATGCCGCCGAAACAAGAAACGACTAGTAGCGGCAAGAAGAATTGGCAAACTCAACGCCCACAACTGCTTTGTGTTCTACTCGTGCATAGTAACTACGCATAGGCCTGGCTCATGATGCCACTGTTGGGAATCGTAGCATAATTTTAAAATTTTCCTACGTTCACCAAGATGCATCTATGGAGTGTACTAGCAATGAGGGGAAGGGAGTGCATCTACATACCCTTGTAGATCGCGAGCGGAAGCGTTCCAATGAACGTGGATGACGGAGTCGTACTCGCCGTGATCCAAATCACCGATGACCGAGTGCCGAACGGACGGCACCTCCGCGTTCAACACACGTACGGTGCAGCGACGTCTTCTCCTTCTTGATCCAGCAAGGGGGAAGGAGAGGTTGATGGAGATCCAGCAGCACGACGGCGTGGTGGTGGATGTAGCGGGATGCCGGCAGGGCTTCGCCGAG
>NW_025293995.1:0-1019 GCF_018294505.1 Triticum aestivum | reverse complement strand
CAATTTGCAATATACTGAGCAATTTCTCTCTTCATCCTAGTCCACCAGAACCTCTGGCGTAGGTCCTGATACATTTTTGTGCTACCGGGATGAATGGTGAGAGGAGATTCATGAGCTTCCTTAAGGATCAATCGCCTCAGGTTACGCACCTTGGGAACCACTAGTCGATCCCCGAAGTATACGACTCCTTGATCATTAACGGAGAAGCAATTCGCAATTCCCTTCTGAATGTTTCTCTTGATGCGGGAGATTCCCGGATCTACCTTCTGTGCTTTGATAATTTGATCCGTAAGGGTAGGTTTTGCCACCAAGGTGGAGAGAAAACCTTGAGGAACAATGTGAAGGTTAAGCTTTCGAAATTCCTCATGGAGAAGCGGTTGACTTCGTTGTAACATCAGGTTGTTACAATAAGATTTACGACTTAGCGCATCAGCCATGACGTTGGCTTTCCCTGGGGTATAGGTTATCCCTAAGTCGAAGTCTGTGATCAATTCAACCCAATGTCTTTGCCTGAGATTCAGATCCGGTTGGGCGAAGATGTACTTCAGACTTTGGTGATCAGTAAATATTTCGCAACGATTACCGAGAAGGTAATGTCGCCAGGTCTTAAGTGCATAGACTACGGCTGCAAGTTCTAAATCATGAGTAGGATAATTCTCCTCATGTGGGTGCAATTGCCGTGAAGCGTAAGCAATTACGTGTCGATCTTGCATAAGAATGCAACCTAGTCCTTGTCGCGAGGCGTCGCAGTAGATAACAAAGTCCTTGGAGAAGTCTGGCGGTACCAGCACGGGAGCAGAGGTCAGGCGTCTTTTCAGTTCCTGAAAACTGTGCTCACATTGTGGAGTCCATTCGAACTTCTTATCTTTCTTGAGGAGTTCGGTTAGAGGTTTGGCAACCTTGGAGAAGTTCTCGACAAAGCGACGGCAATAGCTCGCTAAGCCTAGAAAACTCCGAACTTGCTTGACCGATTCGGGTGGAGTCCAATCAAGGACGGCTTGAACTCGCTCAGGGTTAAC
>NW_025293994.1:0-1019 GCF_018294505.1 Triticum aestivum | reverse complement strand
TGGTCAATAACCTCTCGGAGTTGGTTTAGCGATTGCTAAGGCGCGACGTCCTCGCACGTTCGTAGTCGGATCGTCAAAGTCGACTACCACCAAAGCGATATCCATCATATCATCGAAAGACGAGACACCTTTGCCTCTATCAAGTGGTATCAGATTTCCAGGTTGCTCGGTGAGATTTTACAGTTTTTCGTAGTTTAGATCAAGTCTGTTCTTCATACCTATAGTCCACGAAAAAGCCACAAAAAAAATTAGGGTTAGTTCATCATATCCGAACCAATCTGAGCCTTTGCATAATCTTTTTAGGGTTTTGCTTTGTTGAATTTGCGGTTGCATCGTCGTGTCTAGTTGCTGGTCTTAGAGTCTAGTCTTTTAGAGTTTCGAGTTCTGGTCATAAGTTGTCACGCCGCCGCCGCACCATCATCATCACCCCTGCCATCTACCACCACCGCTTATCCGCCACCACTTCGAATCCGTATCCATATACCACCACAGTTGTCATATACCACCACCGCTGCCATCTAGCACCATATATCCACCACCAATCCGAGTTCTTGTCATATTAGGTTTGTTTTTGAGATCCATCTAGATTCCGATTCGTGTTTCCTTGCCGGAGTAGGTTTCGGAAAAAAAAGAGTCCGGAAACCACGCTCCGTTTAGGCCCAAAATTTTTCGAAACGCATTTTTCGAAAAAATTTCTGGCTATCCTATTTTTAGGTGTTTCTGAGTGTTTTGAGACAGGTGCCATTATAGGAAGTTTTTTTTGACCCGTTTCCAGTTTTTGGGTCCGGGCAGTCGAAAAAAAAATTGGTCGAAAAAATTTCGTGCCCATCCTGTCAGTTTGAGCTAGGAAGAGTTTTGAGACACTCGCCATTATAGTGATTTTTCGCAAAAAAAAAAGAGCGAAAAAAAAATTCCAGAGTGTGCTTTTCCCTTGTTTACGTGCCGCGCCGTGATTTTGTTGGTGTTCTAGGCTCGCGTCTCTAGCACAGTCTAGCCTAGGACCAGTACAGTACCGTCGT
>NW_025293993.1:0-1019 GCF_018294505.1 Triticum aestivum | reverse complement strand
CCGCCGCGGGTTCCACTCCGGCGAACTCCGGCCACCCCCGCACCTCCCGTTGGTCCCCCTAGATGCGCACGGGCACGGGCTATCCTCTGGTGCCCCTAGCGCGTCGATCCATCGACTCTGGCGAGTTCCGAGCGAACTCCGCCGCGGTTCGAGGTCACCACCGGCGAGACTCCGGCGAGATGACGTGGCCCATCATTAGCAGCTAACAGCCCCACTAACCAACCTCCTAGCTCACTGACACCTGGGCCCCACGCCCTAACTAACCCAGGTTTTATCTGTGTTTAGATTAAACTAACCCCCACGGGCCCACAGGTCAGTTTGACCTGGCCACGTCACATGTTGACCGACCCCACACGTCAGTATTGACTTGACGTGTCTGTTGACCCGGCCCCACCTGTCATTGACACTAACCAGCCCCAGTCACTGACCAGTGGACCCCACTGGTCAGGTTTGACCCGGACCAGCCCCTGTTGACCTGCTGACGTCATGCCAACGGCATGCTGACGTAGTAAATGTTTTCTGGAGTTTTAAATAAATCAGAAATGATTTATTTAATTCCAAAAAATTGTATAAACTTCTAAAATTCATAGAAATTCAACCGTAACTCCAAATGAAATAAATTATATATGAAAAATGATCAGAAAAATCCAATCTATCCATCTGTACTATTTTTCATGCATGTTAGAACAACTTATAGCTGTTGTTTAGCACAAATCATATTAATGGCATTTAAATATCCACATATGGAGTTTGAGTTTGAATCTTGGATTCAAACCAACTTCATTTAATCTGGTTTTAGTTGCATTAGCACAAACCACAGCATATTGCCATGTCACACTCATGCATCATATTGTTGCATTGCATTGATTGTGTTCTTCTCTGTTGCCGGTGTTTGTCCCCTCTCGATAGACGTGGTTCGATGATGAGATCGATGACACCGATGAAGAGATATATTATCTTCAGAAGTGCCAGGCAAGCAAAACCCCCTTGTTCATTCCGATACAATCCTACTCTCTCGC
>NW_025293992.1:0-1019 GCF_018294505.1 Triticum aestivum | reverse complement strand
TTGAGTCCTTGACATCGTGGTTCATCCGATGAGATCATCGTGGAACATGTGGGAGCCAACATGGGTATCCAGATCCCGCTGTTGGTTATTGACCGGAGAACGTCTCGGTCATGTCTGCATGTCTCCCGAACCCGTAGGGTCTACACACTTAAGGTTCGATGACGCTAGGGTTATAAAGGAAGCTTGTATGTGGTTACCGAATGTTGTTCGGAGTCCCGGATGAGATCCCGGACGTCACGAGGAGTTCCGGAATGGTCCGGAGGTAAAGATTTATATATAGGAAGTCCTGTTTCGGCCATCGGGACAAGTTTCGGGGTCATCGGTATTGTACCGGGACCACCGGAAGGGTCCCGGGGGCCCACCGGGTGGGGCCACCTGCCCCGGGGGGCCACATGGGCTGTAGGGGGTGCGCCTTGGCCTACATGGGCCAAGGGCACCAGCCCCAAGAGGCACATGCGCCTAGGGAACCCTAGAGGGAAGAGTCCTCAAAGGGGAAGGCACCTCCGAGGTGCCTTGGGGAGGATGGACTCCTCCCCCCCTTCTTGGCCGCACCCCTTTCTTGGAGTAAGGGGCAAGGCTGCGCCTCCCCCTCTCCCTTGCCCCTATATATAGTGGAGGGGAGGGAGGGCATCCACACCTGAGCCCTTGGCGCCTCCCTCCCTCCCGTGACACCTCCTCCTCTCCCGTAGGTGCTTGGCGAAGCCCTGCAGGATTGCCACGCTCCTCCATCACCACCACGCCGTTGTGCTGCTGCTGGATGGAGTCTTCCTCAACCTCTCCCTCTCTCCTTGCTGGATCAAGGCGTGGGAGACATCGTCGAGCTGTACGTGTGTTGAACGCGGAGGTGCCGTCCGTTCGGCACTAGGATCATCGGTGATCTGAATCACGACGAGTACGACTCCATCAACCCCGTTCACTTGAACGCTTCCGCTTAGCGATCTACAAGGGTATGTAGATGCACTCTCCTTCTACTCGTAGCTGGTTTCTCCATAGATAGATCTTGGTGACGCGTAGGAAAA
>NW_025293991.1:0-1019 GCF_018294505.1 Triticum aestivum | reverse complement strand
GGGTGCTAAGCTAACGTAATGGGTCATGTCAATCACGTCATTCTCCTAATGAGGCGATCCCGTTAATCAAATAACAACTCATGTCTATGGCTAGGAAACATAACCATCTTTGATTAACGAGCTAGTCAAGTAGAGGCATACTAGTGACACTTTGTTTGTCTATGTATTCACACATGTATTATGTTTCCGGTTAATACAATTCTAGCATGAATAATAAACATTTATCATGATACAAGGAAATATATAATACTTTATTATTGCCTCTAGGGCATATTTCCTTCAGTCTCCCACTTGCACTAGAGTCAATAATCTAGATTACATAGTAATGATTCTTACACCCATGGAGTCTTGGTGCTGATCATGTTTTGCTCGTGGAAGAGGCTTAGTCAACGGATCTGCTACATTCAGATCCGTATGTATCTTGCAAATTTCTATGTCTCCCAGCTGGACTAAATCCCGGATGGAATTGAAGCGTCTTCTGATGTGCTTGGTTCTCTTGTGAAATCTGGATTCCTTTGCTAAGGCAATTGCACCAGTATTATCACAAAAGCTTTTCATTGGTCCCGATGTACTAGGTATGACACCTAGATCGGTTATGAACTCCTTCATCCAGACTCCTTCATTCGCTGCTTCCGAAGCAGCTATGTATTCCGCTTCACACGTAGATCCCGCCACGACACTTTGCTTGGAACTGCACCAACTGACAGCTCCACCGTTCAATGTAAATACGTATCCGGTTTGCGATTTCGAATCGTCCGGATCAGTGTCAAAGCTTGCATCAACGTAACCATTTACGATGAGCTCTTTGTCACCTCCATATACGAGAAACATATCCTTAGTCCTTTTCAGGTATTTCAGGATGTTCTTGACCGCTGTCCAGTGATCCACTCCTGGATTACTTTGGTACCTCCCTGCTAAACTTATAGCCAGGGACACATCAGGTCTGGTACACAGCATTGCATACATGATAGAGCCTATGGCTGAAGCATAGGGAACATCTTTCATCTTCTCTCTATCTT
>NW_025293990.1:0-1019 GCF_018294505.1 Triticum aestivum | reverse complement strand
GAGTTTGGTAACCTCGCACGATATGCAACTGAGGAAGTTTCTACTGATGCCAAGAAGCAAGCAAGGTTCCGTAAGGGACTTAGTCCTGAGCTTCGCCGCGACCTCCGTCTGCATGAGTGCACATCTTTTCAGAAGCTTGTTAACAAGGCCATCAGTGCTGAAACTGGTCAGACTGATTATGACGCAACACGCAAGCATGGCCGTGACATGGGTTCCTCATCCGGTGCTGGTCCTCAGAAGCGCCGCGTGTGGGTGCCCAACACCGCCCTGCCACCCAGGTTCACACCGAGGCCATCTTTCCAGGCGCCTCGCCCTGTTCAACAGTCTGCTCCAGCCAAGCCCTATGGGGGTCCAACCAACAATGCTCCTCCACGTACCAGTTCCGTGACTTGTTTCAAGTGTGGGGAATCTGGCCACTATATGCGTGAGTGTCCCCAGACCAACCCCAACCAATCTGCTAAAGCTTTTGGCCGTGGCAAGCCGACAGGGAAAGTGTTCCACGCCAAGCCGGCCACCGCTTCACGTGGCCATGTCAACTGTATCTCTGCCGAAGAAGCTCAAGAAGATCCCAACGTCATTCTCGGTACGCTCCTTGTTAATTGCCACCCGGCATCTGTTCTTTTCGATACAGGAGCCTCTCATTCATTTATATCCGAGAACTATGCTCGTTTGCATAACACCGCATTCTGTGACATGCCATCCACTATGGAAATTTCTACTCCTGGTTCTAGATGGCAGACCTCCAGGGTAAGTTATGGAAATGAAATCCAAGTCGACAGACTTGTTTTCCTTGCATCTTTGATAGCTCTCAAATTTTCAGATATTAATATCATTTTGGGTATGGACTGGATGTCAGCTCATCATGCCAAAATTGATTGCTTCTCTAGGACTGTTCAACTCACTCATCCTTCGGGGAAGATAGTCAATGTCTTGACCCGATTAGCCAAGCGACAATTATATTCTCTTAACGCCAGCCCTTTGCCAGACCTTGAGGACGTTCCGGTAGTCCGTGACTTCCC
>NW_025293989.1:0-1019 GCF_018294505.1 Triticum aestivum | reverse complement strand
GAGAACGGAGTCTTGGTCATTTTACCCATAAGGCATGGTTCGCACGTGTCAAATGATTCATAATCAAGAGACTCTAAAAGTCCATCAGCATGGAGCTTCTTCATACGTTTGACACCTATGTGACCAAGGCGGCAGTGCCACAAGTATGTGGGACTATCATTATCAACCTTACTTCTTTTGGTACTCACATTATGAACATGTGTAGCATCACGTTCGAGATTCATAAAGAATAAACCATTCACCATAGGAGCATGACCATAAAACATATCTCTCATAAAAATGGAACAACCATTATTCTCAGATTTAAAAGAGTAGCCATCTCGAATTAAACGAGATCCCGATACAATGTTCATGCTCAAAGCTGGCACTAAATAACAATTATTAAGGTTTAAAACAAATCCCGAAGGGAGATGCAGAGGTAGCGTGCCGACGGCGATCACATTGACCTTGGAACCATTCCCGACGCGCATCGTCACCTCGTCCTTTGCCAGTTTCCGCTTATTCCGCAGCCCCTGCTTTGAGTTACAAATGTGAGCAACTGCACCGGTATCAAATACCCAGGAGTCACTACGGGCACTAGTAAGGTACACATCAATTACATGTACATCACATATACCTTTTGTTTTGCCGGCCTTCTTATCCGCTAAGTACTTAGGGCAGTTCCGCTTCCAGTGACCGCTTCCCTTGCAATAAAAGCACTCAGTCTCGGGCTTGGGTCCATTCTTTGGCTTCTTCCCGGCAGCTTGCTTGCCGGGCGCGGCAACCTCCTTGCCGTCCTTCTTGAAGTTCTTTTTACCCTTGCCTTTCTTGAACTTAGTGGTTTTATTGACCATCAACACTTGATGTTCCTTCCTGACTTCTACCTCTGCTGATTTCAGCATAGCAAATACTTCAGGAATGGTCTTTTCCATCCCCTGCATATTGAAGTTCATCACAAAGCTCTTGTAGCTTGGTGGAAGCGACTGGAGGATTCTGTCAATGACCGCATCATCCGGGAGATTAACTCCCAGCTGAGTCAA
>NW_025293988.1:0-1019 GCF_018294505.1 Triticum aestivum | reverse complement strand
TGTTCCAAGTTTTACGTGGCTGCTACGGGCTTAGTAAGAACCGTTCTTACCTACGCATCAAAACCACAACGATAGTTCGTCAAGTTAGTGCTGTTTTAACCTTCGCAAGGACCGGGCGTAGCCATACTCGATTCAGCTAAAGTGAGAGAGACAGACACCTGCCAGTAAACCCGGGCATGGGCAGCCCGGCCCGACGACCCGGCCCGAGCCCGGCCCGAAAAACCCGGGCCGGGCCGGGCCGGGCTTCACATTCGGGCTGGGCTCGGGCTTCGTTTTGCAGCCCGAAAGATAGTTCGGGCCGGGCTCGGGCTTCAATTTTTCCGTATTTTGGGATTCGGGCCGGGCTCGGGCTTGAGAAATGAAGGTCGGGCTTTTATAAGCCCAGCCCGAAACCCGGCCTGGCCCGACGTTTTCCCAGGTTTACCCGCCAGCCACCTTTAAGCACGAGTGCTCGTAACGGTGAAACCAGTCTCGCGTAAGCGTACGCGTAATGTCGGCCCGGGCCGCTTCATCTCACAATACCGCCGAACCAAAGTATGACATGCTGGTAAGCAGTATGACTTGTATCGCCCACAACTCACTTGTGTTCTACTCGTGCATATGACATCTACACATAAAACCAGGCTCGGATGCCACTGTTGGGGAACGTAGTAATTTCAAAAAAAAATCCTACGCACACGCAAGATCATGATGATGGCATAGCAACAAGAGGGGAGAGTGATGTCCACGTACCCTCGTAGACTGTAAGCGGAAGCGTTATGACAACGCGGTTGATGTAGTCGTACGTCTTCACGATCCGACCGATCCAAGCACCGAACGTACGGTACCTCTGAGTTCAGCACACGTTCAGCTCGATGACGATCCCCGGGCTCCGATCCAGCAAAGCTAAGGGGATGAGTTCCGTCAGCACGACGGCATGGTGATGATGATGATGTTCTACCGGCGCAGGGCTTCGCCTAAGCTCCGCGACGATATGACCGAGGTGGAATATGGTGGAGGGGGCACCGCACACGGCTAAG
>NW_025293987.1:0-1019 GCF_018294505.1 Triticum aestivum | reverse complement strand
CCGTATACGTCACCGTCGCCACCCTCCGCCCCCGGCCCGCCACGGTCGCCGTCACCCTCCGCCACCCTGTGAGCGCCGCCCCGATCCCCTCCTCCTCCTCCTCCTCCCTGTAATGGCCGCCGCCGCTGCCGCCGCGCCCCCTAGCTATAGTACTGTACGTAGTTTAATTTAGATTTGTAATTTAGTTGTATTAATTTGGATGTGTAGTTAGATGTGTAGTTAATTTAGTTGTTGTAATTTAGATGTATTACTTTAGATGTGTAGTTAATTTAGTTGTTGTAATTTAGATGTATTACTTTAGATGTGTAGTTTAGATTTTTCATATTTAGAAGTCATTTATGTATGTTCATATTTAGAAGAAAAAGAAGGAGAGAAAAAAGGAAAATAAGAAGAGGAAGAAGGAGAAGAAGAAGAAGAATAAGAAGAAGAGGAGAGGAAGTAGAGGAGAAATAAATAAGAAGATGAAAAAAAAGAAAAAAAAGAGTAGAAGAAGAAGAAGAAATAGAGGAGAAGAAGAAGAAATAGAATAATATATTATTCTATTTTTTTCTTCTTCTCCTCTATTCCTTCTTCTTCTCCTCTTTTTTTCTCTTTTTTCTTCGATCTCCTCCTCTATTCCTTTCTTCTTCTCCTCTTTTTTTCGTCTTCTTCCTCTTCTTATTTTTTATCGGGTATGTCGTTGTCGATATATGTACCCCCCTCCCCGATAACTTTTAGTAAGTACTACTTAGAAAGTGTTTAATAGAATTAGTTAGAAAAATAATAGAACTAGTTAAACTAGCTAGTTTATTTGTAGTAAGTACTACTTTATTCTATTTATAGTAAGGAAATTAATAGAACTAGTTTGTTTTTTTAGTTAAAGCAATTATTCCCGCATCGACGTCGACGATGCCTATCCCGCATCCTCGTCGTCGACTCGGCGGAGGAGGCCGGCTTGATCAGAGGGGCCATGTCCGGGACTGGGCTCCGCCGGGCTGGTTTTGGGAGGTGCTACCTTCCGGTGGGCGTAGGTTGGTGAG
>NW_025293986.1:0-1019 GCF_018294505.1 Triticum aestivum | reverse complement strand
CCTCTTGTTCCTTGGTTTCACTCCTAGGTCCTTGTGGAAGGACTTCATTCATGTGCATTTTGGGTTTTTTGTGAAACTACCCTACCCCCTTGGGATTTCCTATAAATAGAGGTGGAGGGGCAGCCCTCCACACTCATCCCTTGCTCTCATACACATGCCATGCATTATCTGGCTTCTTCTCTCCCTCCCACGAAAAGAGTTTCGTAGAGCCGTAAGGCTGTCTGGGTTCCGGCAGGAACTAGTTCTGGACGGCGAAGCCCTGCCGGATAGATGACACCGTATGTGTGCAACTCTGTAGAGAGATCGTAGTTTCGGTCTTAGTTCGTGAGTGCCTCCCGAAGGGCTGTCCGTGTGACCGTCCGAGTTTCGAAGGTCCTCCCGAAGGGCTGTCCGAGTGACCGTTCGAGTTTCGAAGGTCCTCCCGAAGGGCTGTCCGCGACACCGTCCGGGGGGTTGTTCGACCGCCTCCCGGAGAGCTGTCTGAGGAGAAGATGAGGGTATACATCCTCGCGGTTGGGAGGTTGTAAATCCTAGCTGCGGGGTACTGCACTGCCGATCGTCATCGACTCTACTTCCCGCTGCACTACGAGTCGGTAACGAAAAAGATCAAACCATGTATGCAGTCTCCATAGTGGTCCTGGGCTGGTGCGTAGGTCGGAAAATTTTTGTTTTCTGCTGCGTTCCCCTACAGTGGCATCAAGAGCCGTGCTATGCGTAGATGCAGGTTTCGATCTAGAATACATGGAGATGTATGCGTATTGCATAATATAATTAGGTAGTAGATGAGATCTATTGCTGAAAATTATTTATGCGGGTGACAGATGAAATCTGTTACCCGAGGTTCTTGTTGCTTCCCTAGAATTTGCGTTTGCTCAATCTCGAGACAGCATGGTGGAATTTGACAAAGTTCTGGCAATCCGTGATCCTGATTGATCATGGAAGTGCTATCAGTTCTTTGGGTTCTGCCGTAGTCAAAAGAAAGATGAAATTCGCAGATGAAAGGGCATTGCAGATATTAT
>NW_025293985.1:0-1019 GCF_018294505.1 Triticum aestivum | reverse complement strand
AAGCCCATGAATTGACTCTAGATCCTGTCATGATTAGTAGAACAAGAAACAAAACCCAAAAATAATGTTCCTATAACTACTAGGATGTGGTGGTAAAACGCTCACAGTAAAGCAAATATCAATGTCTTACACGTTCTTACCATGCAGCAGGCGGTGATCGGCAACCAGCGGTGTCAAGTAACTCCGAATATTGAGTAAAGCGATTGCCAGGGGAGCGTACGTATACACGGTGTAGAAATATGTGGAGCTGGGTTGGCTATATATGGTAGCAAAAGATTAGCAATAATCAATTCAAAGATGCAATGTTGAATAAACGCTCAACGACGGTACTGTGCTGATCCTAGGCTAGACCGAACTAGAGACGCGAGCCTAGAACACTAATGAGGTCACGTCGTAGCACAACCAGCATCAATGAAGGATACAAAGTAGCTCTGGACAGCAAGATATAAGTGAAGATCATAACGGCAGTAAAGATAATGATGTGAAACAATAGCCAAGTGTTTTACTGAACAGTGCACAAAACAGATTCCAATCCGAATTCAGGTACGAGATTGATTCTAGATAGATCCAATTTTTTTCTTCTCTCTTTTTTTTCTCACGCTTTTTTTTTCTTTTTCTTCTCCCTCTTTTTCTTTTTTTTTCTTTCCTTTTTTCTCTCTTTTTTTTCTTTATCTTCTTTTTCTCCCTCTTTCGAAGACAAACTAGATAAGATGCAGATTCGATCAGGCGAAGATGTGAGTGACTCAACTATGATTATGACAATAAACAGTGCGTAGCACGTGGTGGAAATTGGTGGATTGGATGGTGGACAGCGGATGGGATAATGATGCAGCGGCTGCGTGACTAATGTGAACAGAACTCGAAACTCTAAAGGAACTAGACACTAAGACCAGCAACTCGACACGACGATGCAACCGATAATTCAACTATGCAAGCAATGAAAAGAAAATTGCAAAGGCTCAGACTGGCTTGGACCAAGGATGAATAGATCTAACTTTTTTTTGTGGCTTTTTCTTGGA
>NW_025293984.1:0-1019 GCF_018294505.1 Triticum aestivum | reverse complement strand
GCATGTCATACACTGTTTTAGTTAACTAACAGTTAATTAGGTTAATTAGTGATTAGGTTAACCTAATTATAATTAATTAACTTAATTAATTCCTTAATTAATTAATTAATTAATTAATTTTATGATTATTATTATTATTTATTTATTTTGATATTCTCTTTTTTTTAACGTTTTGGGGCCGTGGGGCCCATCTGTCATAGGCCCCAGGGGCCTTGGCAGGTTTGGTCCAGCGGGTGCGGGCGCACCCGAGCGAGCACTCGCCCGCAGGGCGGGACGAGGCCGCCGGGGCACGGGGCCATGGGGCGCCGGCCGGAGCAGGATGCGGTGGTGGTTCGTGGCCACGGCGAGGCCACGGAGGGGCGCAAGGCGCCGGCCGGCGACAGGGGGCATGGCCAGGGCCGCAAGTACACGGCCAGAGAGCAGCTCGGGATGGCCGGAGCGGCAGCGGGAGGCGGCTAAGCGGCACCGGACGCGGCCGGAGGTGGGAACCGGACCGGGCGACGGCGACGGGCAGGCTGGTGCGGGGCCGCGGTTGACGACGTTGGCCGGCGAGCAGGTGCAGGGGGAGGTGAAGGCGCGCGCCGGCTACAGCAGGCGCAACTTCGGGTAGGGCGAGCGCGAGCTCGGTCGCGGGGGGTTCGGCGGAGCGCGTGCGTTCGGTGACGAGGGAAAGAGAAGAGGCTGGGGGCCTCACCGAGCAACGTAGGGCACAGGGCAGTGGGGGTCGAGGAGGAGGACGGGGACGGCGACGTGGTGGTGGCGACGGGCGTCGGGGTGACTTCGGGGCTCGGCAACGGAGTGGCGGTGGGCGTCCAGCGAGGCGACGCCGTGGAGAAGGACGAAGGCGCGGCGGAAGGAAAACGCGAGGAGGAGGCCGGAGGTTGGTGCTCGGCGCCGGCGGGCGGCGACTATCTCCGGGCGCGGGCGCTCTGAGAGGAGGGGAGCGAGTAGCGAGGGGAAGTGGGGGTCTTCGCCCCGATCCAGATTGGATCGGGAGGGGGGAAGAGGGAGTGGCGGCG
>NW_025293983.1:0-1019 GCF_018294505.1 Triticum aestivum | reverse complement strand
TCGTAGTAACTCCTGGGTATTTGATACCGGTGCCGTTGCTCATATTTGTAACTCACAGCAGGAGCTGCGGAATAAACGGAGACTGGCAAAGGACGAGGTGACGATGCGCGTCGGGAATGGTTCCAAAGTCGATGTGATCGCCGTCGGCACGCTGCCTCTACATTTACCTACGGGATTAGTTTTGAACCTCAATAATTGTTATTTAGTGCCAAGTTTGAGCATGAACATTGTATCTGGATCTCGTTTAATACGAGATGGCTACTCATTTAAGTCTGAGAATAATGGTTGTTCGATTTATATGAGAGATATGTTTTATGGTCATGCTCCGATGGTCAATGGTTTATTCTTAATGAATCTCGAGCGTAATATTACACATGTTCATAGTGTAGATGCCAAAAGATTTAAAATTGATAACGATAGTCCCACATACTTGTGGCACTGCCGCCTTGGTCACATTGGTGTCAAGCGCATGAAGAAGCTCCATGCAGATGGACTTTTAGAGTCTCTTGATTATGAATCATTTGACACGTGCCAACCATGCCTCTTAGGTAAAATGACCAAGACTCCGTTCTCCGGAACAATGGAGCGAGCAACCAACTTGTTGGAAATCATACATACCGATGTGTGCGGTCCAATGAGCGTTGAGGCTCGCGGAGGATATCGTTATGTTCTCACTCTCACAGATGACTTGAGTAGATATGGGTATGTCTACTTAATGAAACACAAGTCTGAGACCTTTGAAAAGTTCAAGGAATTTCAGAATGAGGTGGAGAATCAACGTGACCGAAAGATAAAATTCTTACGATCAGATCGTGGAGGAGAATACTTAAGTCACGAATTTGGTACACACTTAAAGAAATGTGGAATCGTTTCACAGCTCACGCCGCCTGGAACACCTCAGCGAAACGGTGTGTCCGAACGTCGTAATCGCACTCTATTGGATATGGTGCGGTCTATGATGTCTCTTACCGATTTACCGCTATCATTTTGGGGATACGCTCTAGAGACAGCTACATTCA
>NW_025293982.1:0-1019 GCF_018294505.1 Triticum aestivum | reverse complement strand
CGCCTCACCACCGCGCCACCCAACGCCGCCGCCGCCTCACCACCGCGCCACCCCACACCCAACGCCGCCGCCGCCTTACGCCGCCGCCGGAGCCCCTCGCTCTTCGAGGTACTAGCCCCGCGCCGCGTAACCTTTTCTTTTCTCGGATCGTTTTCTTCTAATCGTTCCGATTCTTTTCTTCTCTAAACCGTTCCGGTTTTCTAGATCAGTTTTTCGTTCGGATTTCTTCTCCGAAACCCTAGATCGGATTCGTTTTCTTCTCCGATTTAGTTGCCTTTTTACCGTTCGCCGGACCGTTCGTCCTAACGAACGTGATCACCGGATTCTTCTAGGTTAATGAACGTCCGTTCGTTTAACCGTTCGTCGTTCTCTTTTCTCGTCGGATTTATTCCGCGATTCTTCCGATCGTGATTTCAGATCCGATCTTCTTTCTAGTCTATCTTCTTGCTCGTTTATCGGAATCAGATGATTCAAATGCCTGGAGTTTCGCCTCGAAACCGCCGTTCCGACTAACCAACTTAAACTAAGTTTTGTTACTGTAAAATTTTGACCTAGTTTCAACTTGCTAGAACCGAGTTGTTTTCTTTCGTCGTTTGACTTTCGATGCTTTATTTGATTCGATTCTTTTGCAACCAGGGTTCTTAATTTGAACTCTCTGGTTAGATCTTTTATTCGAGATTTCCCTGTGCATTAGATGAGTACTTATTGTATGCTTGTTGTTTGTCTGCGATAGATTACCCGGATTGCGCCGCTTGTTACTTCGAAACCCTAGGACTCGCGGATCATCAGCAAGGCAAGTAACACTTGATCATATCTTTCCTACTACCCAGTTTTATTGCATTAGATCAAACCCTCAAACACTTGCATTGTTAGGATCTAATTAAATTGTGGGATGGGAAGTAGATGAGGTAGTACCTATTACCTGTTACTTATGAAACCTTGGGAGTTACTTCTACGTTTGCTTATTATGCTATGCTATGCTAGTAGACGTGGATTGGGTGAGTGAATATCCATGACAG
>NW_025293981.1:0-1019 GCF_018294505.1 Triticum aestivum | reverse complement strand
ATAGCAACGAGGGGAGAGTATTGTCTACGTACCCAACGCAGACCGACTGCGGAAGCGATGACACGACGTAGAGGAAGTAGTCGTACGTCTTCTCGATCCAACCGATCAAGCACCGAAACTACGGCACCTCCGAGTTCGAGCACACGTTCAGCTCGATGACGATCCCCGGACTCCGATCCAGCAAAGTGTCGGGGAAGAGTTTCGTCAGCACGACGGCGTGGTGACGATCTTGATGAACTACAGCAGCAGGGCTTCGCCTAAACTCCGCTACAGTATTATCGAGGAATATGGTGGCAGGGGGCACCGCACACGGCTAAGGAATCGATCACGTGGATCAACTTGTGTCAACTTGTGTGTTTAGAGGTGCCCCTGCCTCCGTATATAAAGGAGGAGAGGAGGGGAGGTTGGCCGGCCAAGGGGGGGAGGCGCAGGAGAGTCCTACTCCCTCTGGGAGTAGGATTCCCCCTCCAATCCTAGTCCAACTAGGATTCCTCGGAGGGGAAAAGAGGAGGAGGGGGCCGGCCACCTCTCCTAGTCCTAATAGGACTAGGGGAAGGGGGGGCACGCAGCCCATCTAGGGCAGCCCCTTCTCTTTTCCACTAAGGCCCACTATGGCCCAAATAGCTCCCGGGGGGTTCCGGTAACCCTCCCGGTATTCCGGTAAAATCCCGATTTCACCCGGAACACTTCCGATATCCAAATATAGGCTTCCAATATATCAATCTTTATGTCTCGACCATTTCGAGACTCCTCGTCATGTCCGTGATCACATCCGGGACTCCGAACAACCTTCGGTACATCAAAATGCATAAACTCATAATATAACTGTCATCGTAACCTTAAGCGTGCGGACCCTACGGGTTCGAGAACAATGTAGACATGACCGAGACACGTCTCCGGTCAATAACCAATAGCGGGACCTGGATGCCCATATTGGCTCCTACATATTCTACGAAGATCTTTATCGGTCAGACCGCATAACAACATACGTTGTTCCCTTTGTCATCGGTATGTTACTT
>NW_025293980.1:0-1019 GCF_018294505.1 Triticum aestivum | reverse complement strand
TAGGCGAGCACGAGGCTGCAGCTAAGCCCCCCGAGTGGAAGGCTGGCTTACCACTCGGTAGGATTTTCACAACTTAGGCGAGTGCTTGGACTGCAGCTAAGCCCCCGAGTGAGAGGGTTGCTCTTCACTCGGTAGGATTTTTATAACTTAGGCGAGCACGAGGCTGCAGCTAAGCCCCCGAGTGGAAGGCTGGCTTACCACTCGGTAGGATTTTGATAAACTTAGGCGAGTGCTTGGACTGCAGCTAAGCCCCCGAGTGGAAGGCTGGCTTACCACTCGGTAGGATTTTGATAAACTTAGGCGAAACGGATTCGCAGCTAAGCCTCCGAGTGAGAGTCTGGCTCACCACTCGATAGGATTTTTACAAACTTAGGCGAAACGGATTCGCGGCTAAGCCACCCACTGAGGGGGAGTTTTTATGTGGACAAAAATAAAAAGTGATGACACAATTATTTCTAAACCCATGAACTACAGAAGTACTTTATTGCAACTTATCCGAGTGATAAAACTTAAGTGTAAAATGGGCGGAGTAGCTCCGCGTTCCAAGCTCGGGGCTCGTCGATATTATGCTCGACGTTGTAAAGACGGTACGCCCCGTTGTGGAGAACCTTGGTGACGATGAAGGGGCCTTCCCAAGAAGGAGCAAGCTTGTGTGGTTTGTGCTGATCCACTCGGAGAACCAAATCCCCTTCCTGGAAGGCTCGACCTCTCACATTTCGGGCGTGGAAACGGCGCAGATCTTGTTGGTAGATGGTCGACCGGATCAGAGCCATCTCCCTTTCTTCCTCTAAAAGGTCGACTGCGTCCTGCCGCGCTTGTTCAGCTTCTGCTTCGTTGTAGATTTCGACTCGAGGAGCATTGTGGAGAAGATCACTCGGCAAGACTGCTTCGGCTCCATAGACCAAGAAGAATGGAGTTCTTCCGGTCGACCGATTGGGCGTGGTCCGCAGTCCCCAGAGTACAGATGGAAGTTCGTCGACCCAAGCCCCAGCCGCGTGTTTGAGATCACGCATCAGTCG
>NW_025293979.1:0-1019 GCF_018294505.1 Triticum aestivum | reverse complement strand
AGTTCACGAAGAGTAATACCTAAGTTGGCCGCTTGTTCTCTGGCACTCGTTACAGTCAATCCCTGTGCTGCCGCAGCTTGTATGATCTCGGGGGCATCCGGACAGAAGGCTTCCACTATAAGCGGGGCAATCGATTGTTTACTTTGTTCCCCGAGCTGGGCAACTTGTTTCCCGCTTTTTTTACTTTCGGCCTTCTCCCGCTCTTTGTTCTCCTTGAACATGAGTGCCTGCCTGCGAAGTTCACGTGCATAGTCGTTAGGCAGATTCTTCGCGGCTTGGGACGGTGTGCTCAAAAATGACTTAGCCCACTTCTTTTGCTCATCAGAAAATACTGGCTTGGGCTCGGGCTCTCTTTTCTTCTTGCAGTCCGCCTTCCATTTCTCCAAATCAGCAGCCGCGGCCGCGTCGACTTCCTGGGCACTACGTTCCCAAGGCCTTGTGGGGAGAGGCTTCAGTGATGGCTCCGGTACCTTTGTGGTCTTAGGTACATAAGGGTCCGGGTTAATAATCCAGGACTGCTTCTGCTTCTTTGCCGGAGGTGGATTGGGGGGCGGCGTCTGATCACCCGCTGGACGAGGACTGGGGGGCGGCGGCTGATCACCCGCCGGACGTTGTGGACTGGGGGGCGGCGTCGGCTGACGTGACGGAGGTGTAGGTGAACCGCCACCACCACCACCACCACCACCACCGCCACCGCCACCACCACCACCGTAGGGGGGTGGACTTGTTGTCCTTGGCGCCTCGCCTGGAAACTTGATAAACTTCTTTTGCCATAGAATGAAATGGTGCTTGACATCTCCAAGTCTTTTCTCCCCTTCAGGTGTAGCAATGTCAATCTCCAGGTCCTCAAACCCTTGGACTATGTCCTCCACCGTGACACGAGCATAGCCATCTTGAATGGGGTTGTTGTGGTGGAGTGCTCCAGGTAAACATGGTAAAGCACTGCCGATGGCTACCTTCATGGACATGTTCCCGATAGGATAATACAGATGACATTCTTTCATCTCCTTTATATCGTC
>NW_025293978.1:0-1019 GCF_018294505.1 Triticum aestivum | reverse complement strand
GTTGATGGAGCGCGTGGTGCAGTTGGTTCGGGAGGGAGTGACGGGCATGGACCTCCTGGAGGTTTTCCTCAGGCGTCGCATCCAGCCTCTCCAGTTCCGGAGCCACTGCATGTGGTTGTACTGTGGGACCGAAGACGAGACTAGAGTCCATCCAGAAGCAGTCGACGATGTCACTCTGGAAAGATGGATGGTAGCCGTCACCGGAAACAAGGACAACCCACGCGGAGCCAGAAGGATTCCTCCACTCGACCACAACAGTGATCCAAATAAGGTACACTTGCCCTGCTCTCCACTGCATTCTTGTCGCATTCATCTCTGTTTACTCTGCCGACTGGTCGACTGATCATTGTCTTGATATCTGCTAGGCCCTCACCGAGCTGTACTCGATGCCCAATGGGGCACAAACTCCGACTGAGGAGGGTGAGGCGAGTGGGGGCGAGAGCCAGGACGAGGAGGAATGGGACTCGGACGTCGCAGGGGACGACGACGACGATGATGATGACGACGGCGATGATGATGACGCCAAAGACGAGGAGGAAGAGGAGGAGGTCGTGCCACCGCGCTCGGAAAGGCGGTCGAAGCTCGTCCACGACCCTTCGACTGAACGTGGCAAGGGGGTTGCGACGCAGTCGACCAAGCGCCCTAGGACCACTTCTCCAGCGCCGACTGAAAAGGCGCCGAAGCAGCCTAGGGGGGCTCCGCCAAAGCCGACCAAGCTCCTGCCGAAGATGAAGGTGTCCATCCCCACCATATTAGGGTAATTGTGCTGCTCATATTTTCTTATTCTGTGCGAACTTTATCTCTGGTCGACGCTGAAGTTAGTCGACTGATCCTTTGGAGTTGCAGTGCTGCTACTTCTGAGACCTCGGCCCGGGCTGATGACCACGAGATGGAGGATGCAGCAACTTCGAATCCGGGTACTGTGTTCTTAACACCGTTCTTAGTCGACTGACTCGCGATCTCTGATCCTGATCCTTCTCCGCAGCTCCACCCAACACTGTTATCAATCTCCCTGACGA
>NW_025293977.1:0-1019 GCF_018294505.1 Triticum aestivum | reverse complement strand
ATATGACTACTGGCAGGATCAACCAGGTAGCACGTCCTTGGTGACGCCCAGCACGACCATCGTCCTGCGCTTCCACTTTCGTGGAAACTCAGAGGCAACAGCCGAGCCGGTTGTCGCTCTTGAGCGGCATAGCTCATCCTCCTTGAGGATCGGCGCAGAGAGTCGCATATCCTACCACGTAACTGTGGAGAGGTAGAGGCAACTCCTGTTCCGGTTGTTCTCAATTCAGAGAGCTTTGGGTCGGGTCGAGGCAACCGAAAGGGCCACGACCCTTTATCGTCAGCAGCATCCGATACCAAAAGCGGGAGCGAGGATGCCTTGATAGCAGCGGGCACGTAACGTGCCAGCGCCACGAGGCAACGCCGCAAGCGCTATTTGGCCGCAGCGGCACACCCAAAGGGCGTCCGCCGCGAGGCAACAATTATCCGAAGCGCCACTTCCCGTAGGTCGGGTACTAGCACGCAAGCACTGTTAATACAGCGATTCAAAGCCACACAAGGGACGGGACACGGCGCCGGTAGTCGGCCGCAGTACAACAGGGGATCTACCGGCAGACACGGGTCCAAAGCTACTCATGCGCTTAGTAGCCAACAAGCGGTCAAACCAACCAAGCCTCCGCCCGTGCAGAGCACGGGAGGATCACTTGCACGAAGGCGTCCTGCAAGGCCAAATCACGCGTGTGTCACACCCGCAGCAATAAAGTTACGAATGCAACGATTTTCCGAAGGCAACTTAATCGGGACGTCGGTGCAACGTTGTCCGACGGTCTTAACGTGCACGAAACGGGCTACTTTCCTGTTTCCCGAGCCGCATTCGGCTGTTGGGTCAGAATTTCACTTGAGACGTACAGGGGACCGGGACAGCGATGACGTTGCCCCCGGGGGGCAACGGTTTTCCGGAGGCGACATTCGAGGCACACCGTTGCGACTGTTTACCGTCGGTCGGAACGTGTACGTAACGGGGTACTTTCCTGTTTCCCGAGCCACGTTCGGCTGTAGGGTCAGGATTTCTCACGAGAC
>NW_025293976.1:0-1019 GCF_018294505.1 Triticum aestivum | reverse complement strand
AAATCACTCCAGGACCCCCGAAACTAAGTAATAGTCCAAGAAATGGGCCAAAAATCGGCCCAAACTGCGATTGTTGATGACATACATGTAAGCGCACCTTGGGGTTCAACAACTATGGAAATCTCTTCGGGACCCCAAAACGGTGAGTAATAGTCCACGAAACGAGTCAGAATCGACAAAAACCATGAGTGTTGATGACCGATACGTAAACGCACCCCGGGGTTTGTTAATCAAGGAAAGCACTCCGGGACCCCAAAACAGTGAGTAATAGTCCATGAAACGGGCCAGAATCGGCCAAAACTGCGAGTGCCACAAAACGAGCCCGAATCGGCCGAAACTGCGAGTGTTGATGATCGACACGTGAACGCACCCCGGGGTTTGTTAATTGCGCAAGTCACACCGGGACCCCAAACAGTGAGTAATAGTCCATGAAACGGGCCAGAATCGGCCACAACTGTGAGTGTTCATGACCGGCACGTAAACGCATTTTGCGGTTCAACAACTATGGAAATCGCTTCGGGACCCCTAAATGTTGAGTAATAGTCCTCGAATCGCGTCAGAATTGGCCTAAACTGCGAGTGTTGAGGACAGACACGCAAACGCACCCCGAGAATTGTCAATCATGGAAATCGCTCTGGGACGCCAAAATGGTGAATAATCGTGCACGAAATGGACCAGAGTCGACCAAATTTGTGTGTTGATGACTGACATGTAAACGCACCACGGAGTTCGTCAATCGTGGAAATCACTGCGGGACGGCCAAAACTAATTAATAGTGCAAGAAACGGGCCAAAATCGGCCCAAACTGCGATTGTTGATGATCGACACGTAAGCGCACCATGGGGTTCAACAACCATGGAAATCGCTTTGGGGCCCCAAAACGGTGAGTAATAGTCGACGAAACGGGCCAGAAGCGGCCCAAAATGCGAGTGTTGCTAACCGACACATAAACGCACCCCGGTGTTCGTCAATCATGGAAATCACACCGGGACGCCAAAACAGAGTAATAGTCCAAGAAA
>NW_025293975.1:0-1019 GCF_018294505.1 Triticum aestivum | reverse complement strand
ACCCTGTCTTAGCGTAACGCGAGTCGAGGCAGACGTCGTCGCGGTTGCGACGACGGACGCCGAGACGAGCACGTGACACCATTCCCTCCCTGTCTTAGCGTAACGCGAGTCGAGGTGGACGTCGTCAAGGTAGCGACGACGGATGCCGAGACGAGCACATGACACCACTGCCAGCCTGTCATAGCATAACACAAGTCGAGGCGGACGTCGTCGCGGTAGCGACGATGGACGCCGAGACGAGCATGTGACACCATTCCCAGCCTGTCTTAGCGTAACGCGAGTCGAGGCGGACGTCGTCGCGGTAGCGACGACGGACGCCGAGACGAGCACGTGACACCACTGCCACCCTGTCTTAGCGTAACGCGAGTCAAGGCAGACGTCATCGCGGTAACGACGACGGACGCCAAGACGAGCACGTGACACCATTCCCACCCTGTCTTAGCGTAACACGAGTCGAGGCGGACGTCGCCGTGGTAGCGATGATGGACGCCGAGACGAGCACGTGACACCCGTGCCACCCTGTCTTAGCATAACGCGAGTCGAGGCGGACGTTGTCGCGGTAGCGACGACGGACGCCGAGATGAGCACGTGACACCAGTGCCATCCTGTCTTAGCGTAACACGAGTCAAGGCGGACGTTGTCGTGGTAGCGACGACGGACGCCGAAACGAGCACGTGACACCAGTGCCACCCTGTCTTAGCGTAACGTGAGTTGAGGCAGACGTCGTCGCGGTAGCGACGACGGATGCCGAGACGAGCATGTGACACCAGTGCCACCCTGTCTTAGCGTAACGCGAGTCGAGGCGGACATCGTCGCGGTCGCGACGACGGACGCCGAGACGAGCACGTGACACCACTGCCACCCTGTCTTAACGTAACGCGAGTCGAGGTGGACGTCATCGGGGTAGCGACGACGGACGCCGAGACAAGCACGTGACACCATTCCCACCCTGTCTTAGCGTAACGCGAGTCGAGGCGGACATCGTCGCGGTAGCGACGACGGACGCCGAGACAAGCTCG
>NW_025293974.1:0-1019 GCF_018294505.1 Triticum aestivum | reverse complement strand
CAAGGAACTCGGATTGGTGGTGGATATATGGTGGTGCTATATGGCAGCGGTGGTGGTAGCGGTGGTAGTATATGGATATGGATCGATGGTGGTATATGGATACGGATTCGGAGCGGTGGCGGATAAGCGGTGGTGGTAGATGGCAGGGGCGATGATGATGGTGCGGCGGCGGCGTGACAACTTATGACCAGAACTCGAAACTCTAAAAGACTAGACTCTAAGACCAGCAACTAGACACGACGATGCAACCGCAAATTCAACAAAGCAAAACCCTAAAAAGATTATGCAAAGGCTCAGATTGGTTCGGATATGATGAACTAACCCTAAATTTTTTTTTGTGGCTTTTTCGTGGACTGTAGGTATGAAGAACAGACTCGATCTAAACTACGAAATACTGTAAAATCTCACCGAGCAACCTGGAAATCTGATACCACTTGATAGAGGCGAGGGTGTCCCGTCTTTCGATGAGATGGTGGATTTCGCTTTGGTGGAAGTCGACTTTGACGATCCGACTACGAACGTGCGAGGACGTCGGGCCTTAGCAATCGCTAAACCAACTCCGAGAGGTTATTGACCACGCTGGAGCACGATCAACCTGACCACGAGGGTCTGTTTCCTGCGAGCAAACGAAGAACAAGCAAGAAACTAAGATTGCAATCTGGATATTGCGAATATAAGATGAAAGCTTTATTGATCAAGGTGGGGTTCTGTGACGCCTTTGTCTGGTCGTTGAACACAAACGAAGTACGCAAAGTTGCAGCTATGGCGAACTTTTAATCTAAACAAAACCCAAAGTCTAAACGATGCCCTAAGGGCTGTATATATGGAGGAAGAGGGGGGAATTTCGTGGCCCTTGGTGGAGGGGTCCGAAATCAACCCTATCTCTTGTTTCCCCACACATACGAACTCTAAAAATAGCCTATACTTATGTATTTCGAAATTACATGGGCCTGGCCCAATAATAAGGTGACGCAGCACCTAAAATAGCCTCGGGACGAAATTTATGAAGTGGCATCTTG
>NW_025293973.1:0-1019 GCF_018294505.1 Triticum aestivum | reverse complement strand
TTTGCACCTGGAGATCTTGTTTGGTTACATTTGCGTAAGGATAGATTTCCTGATTTGCGCAAATCAAAGTTAATGCCACGTGCTGATGGTCCCTTTAAGGTGTTAGAGAAAATAAATGATAATGCATATAAACTTGAGCTGCCTGCAGATTTTGGGGTTAGTCCCACTTTTAACATTGCAGATTTGAAGCCTTATTTGGGTGAGGAAGATGAACTTCCGTCAAGGACGACTTCATTTCAAGAAGGGGAGGATGATGAGGACATCAATACAATTGTTACACCCACAGCCCCTGCTGCTATACATACTGGACCAATTACTTGATGAGGACATGACTACCTTGGATATGATCAAAAATATTGCATATATGCATATTTGTCAGGTGATTTCTAGTGCAAACTATTCAATAATCTATTTATGTTATGCAGAACAAAAATACTTCACACACTTTTATGTTTTGTCTAATTGCAGGTGTATGGGACATTTGTACAATCCACATATGAAGATAAGGAAGAAAGAGATGTTTATTTGCTGTCCAAAAAGTTCTCTCACGTCACTTTTGGCCCAAGAGAAGATAGAGTCCAAGTCTCTCACGTTCTCGATTCAGATTCGGACTGCACAGACATACCTGACTCAAAATGCACACAAGTTTTTCATACGGACTCCGAATTGGGTGATTCTTTTTTTGTTGGAAACTAGATTTCGTGCACTTTCCAACCCAATTGGAATCACCTTCAAATTCGTCCGGAGCGTTGAGTTGTGGACGAAACAATCTGATGTTGCAGCAGAATCCGAGTCAAACTACAAGTCCAAAGGTGTTACATCACCTCCACTTGGGCCCATGAGCCTTGTACGACCTAGGGTTAGTTTTAGGCTGCCTTGGGACGTCCTCCCACCTCCTTGGCCGCCACCCCTTGCTCCTATATAAGTAGATCCATCTAGTAGCTTTTTCCTTGGGATTTGTTTAGTTAAAAGTTAGCCATCGCAACTTCGTGTACTTCGTTTGTGTCCAACGACCAGAC
>NW_025293972.1:0-1019 GCF_018294505.1 Triticum aestivum | reverse complement strand
TTTCAAAAACGAGTGAGCCCAAAGATCCATCAATATGGAGCTTCTTCATGCGTTTTATACCGATATGACTTACGTGGCAGTGCCACAAGTAGGTGGTACTATCATTACTATCTTTTGGCATGAACATGTGTATCACTACGATCGAGATTTAATAAACCATTCATTTTAGGTGTAAGACCATTGAAGGTATTATTCAAATAAACAGAGTAACCATTATTCTCCTTAAATGAATAACCGTATTGCGATAGACGTAATCCAATCATGTCTATGCTCAATGCAAACACCAAATAACAATTATTTAGGTTTAACACCAATCTCTTTGGTAGAGGGAGCGTGCGATGCTTGATCATATCAAGCTTGGAAAAACTTCCAACACATATCGTCAGCTCATCTTTAGCTAGTCTCCGTTTATTCCGTAGCCTTTTGTTTCGAGTTACTAACACTTAGCAACCGAACCGGTATCTAATACCCTGGTGCTACTAGGAGTACTAGCAAAGTACACATTAACACAATGTATATCCAATATACTTCTATCGACCTTGCCAGCCTTCTTATCTACCAAGTATCTATGGTAATTCTGCTCTAGTGGTTGTTCCCCTTATTACAGAAGCACTTAGTCTCGGGTTTGGGTTTTACCTTGGGTTTCTTCACTAGAGCAGCAGCTGATTTGCCGTTTCATGAAGTATCCCTTCTTGCCCTTGCCCTTCTTGAAACTAGTGGTTCCACCAACCATCAACAATTGATGCTCCTTCTTGATTTCTACTTTCGCGGTGTCAAACATCGCGAATACCTCAAGGATCATCATATCTATCCCTGATATGTTATAGTTCATCACGAAGCTCTAACAGCTTGGTGGCAATGACTTTGGAGAACCATCACTGTCTTATCTGGAAGATCAACTCCCACTCGATTCAAATGATTGTTGTACTCAGACAATCTGAGCACAAGCTCAACAATTGAGCTTTTCTCCTTAGTTTGCAGGTTAAGAAAGTCATCGGAGGTCTTATACCTCTTGACAT
>NW_025293971.1:0-1019 GCF_018294505.1 Triticum aestivum | reverse complement strand
TTCCATTTTGAACTATTTCAAAAATTTATCAAGGTATGTATTCATTGAAAAAATCTTATCAAGCGTCTTCATCTATCTATATAGATCTTGATGCTCAATGTGTAAGCAGCTTCACCAAGGTCTTTCTTTGAAAAACTTTTATTCAAGTATCCTTTCATGCTTTGCAGAATAATTCTACATTATTTCCGATCAACAATATGTCATTCACATATACTTATCAGAAATGTTGTAGTGCTCCCACTCACTTTCTTGTAAATACAGGCTTCACTGTAAGTCTGTACAATAACTATATGCTTTGATCAACTTATCAAAGCGTATATTCCAACTCCGAGATTCTTGCACCAGTCCATAAATGGATCACTGGAGCTTGCACACTTTGTTAGCTCCCTTTGGATCGACAAAACCTTCCGGTTGCATCATATACAACTCTTCTTCCAGAAATCCATTCAGGAATGCAGTTTTGATATCCATCTGCCAAATTTCATAATCATAAAATGCGGCAATTGCTAACATGATTCGGACAGACTTTTAAGCATCGATACGAGTAAGAAAATCCCATTGTATTCAACACCTTGAACTTTGTCAAAAACCTTTTTCGACAAGTCTAGCTTTGTAGATAGTAACACTACTATCAACGTCCGTCTTCCTCTTGAAGATCCATTTATTCTTAATGACTCACCGATCATCGGGCAAGTCAATCAAAGTCTACACTTTGTTCTCATACATGGATCATATCTCAGATTTCATGGCCTCAAGCCATTTCGTGGAATCTGGGCTCATCATTGCTTCCTCATAGTTCGTAGGTTCATCATGGTCTAGTAACATGACTTCCAGAACATGATTACCGTACCACTCTGGTGCGGATCTTACTCTGGAAGACCTACGAGGTTTGGTAGTAACTTGATCTGAAGTTTGATGATCATCATCATTAACTTCCTCACTTATTGGTGTAGGAATCACTGGAACTGATTTCTGTGATGAACTACTTTCCAATAAGGGAGAAGGTATAATTACCTCAT
>NW_025293970.1:0-1019 GCF_018294505.1 Triticum aestivum | reverse complement strand
GGACTAGTAACCGTCTTAGACTCAAGACGAAAAGATTCCAAGGACTATGCCGACATGACTCAAATACTCGAGAAGTAAGTTAAATCGATCATTATCCACCATATCAACAACTTTGTTCATTTCCTGATATATCAAGTAATTGTTTTCTTTGTCCGGCAGGGTTTGGAGAAAATTCACTAGAAAAGCTCCGGGACTGCCGAAGGAGCTGCAATTTAGACACCCGAAAGTAAGTACTAGCTATAGTAGCATTTTAAGCGCATCTACTAGTCATTCAGGCGCTAGTTTCATCAATACCATTTGGCATTCTTGCTTATCAGTTTGATTAACCTCTATTTCTTGTAAAGTGGTTGTGGCAGGAACAAGGGAATGATTTCTGTGGATACTATGTTTGCGAGTCCATCCGTCACACGACCTGTGAGCGGGGCTACACTGACGAACAATATGAAGTACGTAAATAACAACATTCACAATTTTATTTTATTACCATCATTTGTGTTGAGTTTCATTCATTCATATATATATGTATTGACCCCCTTCTTTAAATTAGATGTTTCGGAAGTGGGATGAACTCCTAGCAACAGCTCGCATGCGAGGAATTCAAGAGGAATTGGCGGCATTCTTTCTTGACCACGTGATCCCTGAAGACGGAGAATTCTATGTGGACCCTGAGTCCGTATGATTATATTTGTAAGAGATAATTATTGTATATATGTAGCCGGTAGTGTCAGATAGATATACGAGAACTTGTTGTTCGACCAATCTCTCGGAGAAGGAGAGGTGGTCGATATCACTTCTCTCTGTATATATGCATATATGTTCATGACGATCTTTCTGTTTCCTTAGTTTGCTTAATTACTAGCTAGCTAGCGTGTCTAGTCCTCTCTATATACGTATGTATAGTACGTAGCGTCGACCAAGCACGGACATAACAGAGGACACTTCTCTCTATTAATTATAACTAGCTAACACAATATATGAAACAGCTAAATTAACCCCCCAAAACCCCCAAACCCCCCCCC
>NW_025293969.1:0-1019 GCF_018294505.1 Triticum aestivum | reverse complement strand
GCAGGTGGGCTGGCTAGTGGGCTGCGGTGGCGCCAGGTAGGGTTTTCCCTTTTTTTTCTATTTTCTGTTTTATTTAATAATTCTGCAACTTTGTTGAGTTAAATAAAATACCTAGGCAACTCCAAAAATCACCAAACTACTCCTGGTCCATAGTTGGAATATTTCCAACATGAAACATTTCAGTTTGGAGATATTTGAGCATTTAAATATTTTATATTATTTCAAATGCCCAAATTCAAATATCTATGATTTAATTCAAAGACCCTATGATGGCCTAGAAAAATGTGCACCACTTTTGTCAGAGGTTCTGAACCAAGGCTAAAATGATGGGCATTTTAGAAGGGCATTTCAGGTTCATTGAAAATTTATTTTAGTAACCCTAGTTGGTTTCAGAGGGGACTGGGGGTTCTGTCATCCCCATTTCAAGTTTCTGATGAAAAAGTAAACATGATGCAACACTCTAATGCATGACTCGCTAGGGTGTGAGAACTCACCCCCACTCAAAAGAATCTCGTCCCGAGATTTGGGTTCCTCCGAGAAGAAGGCAGGATATTCAAGTCGAAGACGATCCTCCCTTTCCCAAGTTGCTTCATCTTCAGAATGGTGCGACCATTGAACCTTGAGAAACTTGATATTATGACGTCGCGTGGTACGTTCGGCTTGATCGAGGATACAAATGGGGTACTCTCGATATGTAAGATTATCTTGGAGATCAAGCGTTTCGTGGTCCACTTCACGGATAGGATCCGAGAAGCAACGCCTGAGTTGAGAAACGTGGAAGACATCGTGAACTCTGGAGAGGTGCGGAGGTAGTTCCAATTGGTAGGCAACTTCTCCTCGTTTGGCAAGAATGCGAAAAGGTCCAATGTAACGAGGAGCCAATTTGCCTTTGATACCGAAGCGATGGGTTCCCTTCAGAGGGGTGACCCGAAGATAAGCCTTCTCGTCAACCTCGAAAGTCATAGCCTTATGTTTTCGGTCATATTGACTCTTTTGACGGGATTGGGCTGTTTTCAACT
>NW_025293968.1:0-1019 GCF_018294505.1 Triticum aestivum | reverse complement strand
GGAGTCCGCATAGCCCCTCAGCCAGCCCCCTAGCGCCCCGTAACCTCGCTCCGCCCAAATCCGAGCTCCGGCAGCCGCTACGGCCCCCACTCCGGCGAGCTCCGGCCACCCCCGCACCTCCCGATGCCCCCCCTAGATGCGCACGGGCACGGGCTACCCTCTGGTGCCCTTGGCTTGGCCCAAAACCCCTCGCAGCGCCACTCCGGCGAGCTCCCGCCGCAGTTTTGGTCGTCGCCGGCCGAACTCCGGCGAAGTCGACGTGGCTTAGTTAATTAGTCACTAACCCCCCCCCCCACCTACTGACGCTGACAAGTGGGCCCCAGGGCTTAGTCAAAGCTAACCAGCCCGGGTCAACGCGGGATTAGTCCCTGTGTCACTGACGTGTGGACCCCACACGTCAGGTTTGACCTGGGGCACTCGGTTGACCCTGCTGACGTCACTATTACGTCATGCTGACGCAGTATTTGTTCTGGAATTTAAATAAATCCTAAATGATTTATAAATTTCAGAAAATGACTAAAACTTCCAAAATTCATAGAAAATTAACCGTAACTCCAAATTAAATAATTTATATATGAAAAATTATCAGAAAAATTCAAGGAATCCATCTGTACCATTTTCATGCATGTTAGAACAACTTATAGCTGCTGTTTAGCACAAATCAAATAAAGGGCATTTAAATAACCATATATGGAGTTTGAATTTGAATCTTGTATTCAAACCAACTTCATTTAATCTGTTGCTAGTTGCATTAGCCCAAAACACATTCATATTGCCATGTCATGAGCATGCATCATATTGTGCATTGCATTGATTGTATTTCTTCTTTGTTGCCGGTATCTGTTCCCTCCCAGTAGAGGATGTTCCGACGTTGTGATCGTTGACACTGATGAAGACTCAATGTTATCTTCAGAAGTGCCAGGCAAGCAAAACCCCCTTGTTCATTCCGATACAATCCTACTCTCTCGCTCCTGCTCTCTTTTACTGCATTAGGACAACACCGATTCATCTGTTACTTG
>NW_025293967.1:0-1019 GCF_018294505.1 Triticum aestivum | reverse complement strand
CTCACCTTTTTGAGGTCCTGGAGCGATTTCCACGATTAATGATCCCCGAGGTGCGTTTACGTGTAGGTCATCAACACTTGCAGTTTTGGCCGATTTTGGCGCATTTCGTGGACTATTACTCACCATTTTGAGGTCTTGGAGCGATTTCCACGATTGATGAACCTCGGGGTGCATTTACCTATCGGTCCTCAACACTCGCAGGTTTGGCCGATTCTGGCCCGTTTCGTGGACTATTACTGACCGTTTTGGGGTCCCGAAGCGATTTTCTTGGTTTATGGACCCCAAGGTGCGCTTACGTGCATGACATTAACACTCGCCATTTTGGCCGATTCTGGCCCATTTCGTGGACTATTACTCACCGTTTTGGGATCCCAGAGCGACTTTTATGGTTGCTGAACCCCAAGGTGCGCTTATGTATCGTTCATCAGCACTCACCTCTTTGATGATTCTGACCCGTTTCATAGACTAGTACTCACCGTTTTGGGGTAAGGAGCAAATTCCATGGTTTCTGAACCCCGAGGTGCGCTTACGTGCAGGTCATTAACACTCGCTGTTTTGGCCGATTCTGGCCCGTTTCGTGGACCACTACTCACCAATTTGGGGTCCCAGAGCGATTTTTATGGTTGCCGAAGCCCAAGGTGTGCTTACGTGTCGTTCATCAACAATCGCCATTTTGGCCGATTTTGGCCCGTTTCATGGGCTATTACTCATTGATTTGGGGTTTCGGAGCGATTTTATGGTTACTGAACCCTAATGTGCGCTTACGTGTAGGTCATTAACACTCACAATTTTCGCTGATTCTGGCCTGTTTCATGGACTATTAATCACCATTTTGGGGTCCCGAAGCGATTTTAATGGTTGCTGAACCCCAAGAAGCGCTTACGTGTCATTCATCAACACTCTCCGTTTTGCCCGATTCTGGCCCGTTTCATGGGCTATTACTCACCATTTTGGTGTCCCTGTGCGATTTCCTTGCTTGTTGAACTACAAGGTCCTATTACGTGCTTACGTGCAGGTCA
>NW_025293966.1:0-1019 GCF_018294505.1 Triticum aestivum | reverse complement strand
TTTTTTTTTTCGACTGCCCGGACCCAAAAACTGGAAACGGGTCAAAAAAAACTTCCTATAATGGCACCTGTCTCAAAACACTCAGAAACACCTAAAAATAGGATAGCCAGAAAATTTTTCGAAAAATGCGTTTTCGAAAAATTTTGGGCCTAAACGGAGCGTGGCTACCCGACTCCGGCAAGGAAACACGAATCGGAATCTAGATGGATCCCGAAAACAAACCTAATAAGCAAAGAACTCGGATTGGTGGTGGATATATGGTGGTGGTATATGGCAGCGGTGGTGGTAGCGGTGGTAGTATATGGATATGGATCGGTGGTGGTATATGGACACGGATTGGTGGTGGTATATGGATACGGATTCGGTGCGGTGGTGGTAGATGGCAGGGGCGATGATGATGGTGCGGCGGCGGCGTGACAACTTATGACCGGAACTCGAAACTCTAAAAGACTAGACTCTAAGACCAGCAACTAGACACGACGATGCAACCGCAAATTCAACAAAGCAAAACCCTAAAAAGATTATGCAAGGCTCAGATTGGTTCGGATATGATGAACTAACCCTAATTTTTTTTGTGGCTTTTTCGTGGACTATAGGTATGAAGAACAGACTCGATCTAAACTATGAAAAACTGTAAAATCTCACCGAGCAACCTGGAAATCTGATACCACTTGATAGAGGCAAAGGTGTCCCGTCTTTCGATGAGATGGTGGATTTCGCTTTGGTGGAAGTCGACTTTGACGATCCGACTACGAACGTGCGAGGACGTCGCGCCTTAGCAATCGCTAAACCAACTCCGAGAGGTTATTGACCACGCCGGAGCACGATCAACCTGACCACGAGGGTCTGTTTCCTGCGAGCAAACGAAGAACAAGCAAGAAACTAAGATTGCAATCTGGATATTGCGAATATAAGATGAAAGCTTTATTGATCAAGGTGGGGTTCTGTGACGCCTTTGTCTGGTCGTTGAACACAAACGAAGTACGCGAAGTTGCAGCTATGGCGAACTTTTAATCTAA
>NW_025293965.1:0-1020 GCF_018294505.1 Triticum aestivum | reverse complement strand
ATCAACAATATGTCAACAACATATACTCATCAGAAATTCTATAGTGCTCCCACTCACTTCTTTGGAAATACAAGTTTCTCATAAACTTTGTACAAACCCAAATTTTTTGATCATCATCAAAGCATACATTCCAACTCCGAGATGCTCACTCCAGTCCTTAGAAGGATTGCTGGAGCTTTGCATACTTATTAGCATCTTTCGGGATTGACAAAACCTTCCGGTTGTATCACATACAACCTTTCCTCATTAAAATCGTCGAGGAAACAATGTTTTGACATCCTATCTGCAAGATTTCATAAATAATGCAGTAATCGCTAATATAATTCCAACAGACTCTTAGCATCGCTATGAGTGAGAAAATCTCATCGTAGTCAACTCCTTGAACTTGTCGGAAAACATCTTAACGACAAGTCGAGCTTTCTTAATGGTGACACTTACCATCATTGTCCGTCTTCCTTTTGAAATCCATCTGTACTCATTAGCCTTACGACCATCGAGCCGTTCTGCCAAAGTCTACACTTTGTTTTCATACATGGATCCTCTCTCGGATTTTATGGCCTCAAGCCATTTATCGGAATCCGGGCCCACCACCGCTTCTCCATAGCTCGTAGGTTCATTGTTGTCTAGCAACATGACCTTCAAGACAGGATTACGTACCACTCTGAAGTAGTACGCATCCTTGTCATCCTACGAGGTTTGGGAGTGACTTGATCCGAAGTTTCATGATCAATATCATAAGCTTCCACTTCAATTGGTGTAGGTGCCACAGGAACAACTCCCTGTGCCCTGTCACACACTAGTTGAAGAGACGGTTCAATAACCTCATCAAGTCTCCACCATCCTCCCACTCAATTCTTTCGAGAGAAACTTTTCCTCGAGAAAGGACCCGATTCTAGAAACAATCCATATTGCTTTCAGATCTGAATTAGGAGGTATACCCAACTGTTTTGGGTTTCCTATGAAGATGCATTTTATCCGCTTTGGGTTCGAGCTTATCAACCTGAAACTTTTTCATATAAG
>NW_025293964.1:0-1020 GCF_018294505.1 Triticum aestivum | reverse complement strand
CCAGTAGGCAGAGGAGGGAGACAGCGCACGCGCGCGCCGTGGCGCCACGCCACCTCCCTGCCTGCCTGCGTCCCTCGCCACCGCGACGCCTCGGGCCTTCTCTTCGGCGCCGCCTCGAACCCCTGGACCCCCTCACTCATCCCCTTCTCCTGCTCTCCCTCTCGCTCCGCACCTCGGGCCCGAACGGAGCCGCCGCCACCGACGCCGATTGCCGCAGCCACCGTGCACCCCTAGCCTTGCCGATGCACCCAGGAGCTCCGCCTCGACCCCCTCCTTCCTCCCCACCGACCCACGGCCCTCCGAAAGCCCTGCAACGCCGTCACCATCGCCGTTCCGTCGCCGGCCACCGAAGCTCCCCTCCGTCGATTCGCCGGACCCCGTGCCTCCCCTGCCTCGCCAGCAGCACCAGAAGAACCGCGGTGAGCCCTCGACCCGATTCCCCTCTCCCCGTGCCCCACCTCCCTCTCTAGCTAGCCCCACCACTTTGCCGAGAATCTCTCGCCGCCGGCCATGGCGTGGCCGTGGCCACAGCCACCCCAGCTCGTATCCGAGCCCACCGACGTGCTCACCGTGATCTCAGGAGTCCGTAGCACGCCCCAGCTCCTCATGCCGTGCTCCCTAACCCCGACCCCGAGATTGCCCGAACTCCGGCAGCCGCAAAGGGGCTCGCCGCCGGCAGCTCCGGCCACCCCAGCTCCTCCCACTTGCACTACCAGACGCGCGCGAGTCTGGGCTTCGCGTGGGTGGTCTCCGCCGCCCGAATGGTCGCCGGAGCGGCGATCCCGAGCCCCTCCGCCGCGTTTGCTGTCGCCGGCGGCTAAACGCCGGCGCATTAGCCCCGGTTGACCAGGGGGTTTGACCTCCCCTGGGTCAATGACATGTGGGCCCGGCCCTGACTAATTCTAGTTTAGGATTAGTTTAAATTTAATCAACTCTGTTAATTAATCCTGACACTGACCAGTGGGCCCGACCCCCCCTAACCTTTTAATTAAATTAAATTAACCCCGGTTAACCCCCCCT
>NW_025293963.1:0-1020 GCF_018294505.1 Triticum aestivum | reverse complement strand
GAGCTATTTCCACATTCACAATGACCGGGGTGCGTTTACGTGTACGTCGTCAACAGTCGCAATTTTGGTTGATTCTGGCCCGTTTCATGGACTATTACTCACCGTTTTGGTGTCCCAAAGCGATTTCAATGGTTGTTGAACCCTAAGGTCCGTTTACGTGTCGGTCATCAACGAACGCAGTTTGGGCTGATTCTGGTCCGATTCTTGGACTATTACTCACCGTTTTGGGGTCCCAAAGCGATTTCCATAGTTGTTGAACCCAAAGGTGCGCTTACGTGTCGGTCATCAACACTCGCAGTTTTGGCCGATTCTGTCCCGTTTCGTGACTATTACCTAGTTTTGGGGCCCCGAAGTGGTTTCCACAACTGACGAACCGCAAGGTGCGTTTGCGTGTCGATCATCAACACTCGTAGTTTTGGCCGATTCTGGTTCATTTCGTGCACTATTACTCACCGTTTTCGGGTCCTAGAGCGATTTCCATGATTGACGATCACTGGGGTGCATTTATGTGTCGGTCATCAACACTCGCAGTTTTGGCTGACTCTGCCTCGTTTCATGGTTTATTACTCATTGTTTTGGGGTCCCGGAGCAATTTCCATAATTGACGCACCCCGGGGTGCGTTTACATGTCGCTCACCACCAATCGTAATTTTGTTCGATTCTGGGCTCTTCCGTGGACTATTACTCACCATTTTGGGGTCCCAGAGCTATTTCCACATTCACAATGACCGGGGTGCGTTTACGTGTACGTCGTCAACAGTCGCAATTTTGGTTGATTCTGGCCCGTTTCATGGACTATTACTCACCGTTTTGGTGTCCCAAAGCGATTTCAATGGTTGTTGAACCCTAAGGTGCATTTACGTGTCGGTCATCAACGAACGCAGTTTGGGCTGATTCTGGTCCGATTCTTGGACTATTACTCACCGTTTTGGGGTCCCAAAGCGAATTCCATAGTTGTTGAACCCAAAGGTGCGCTTACGTGTCGGTCATCAACACTCGCAGTTTTGGCCGATTTTGGCC
>NW_025293962.1:0-1020 GCF_018294505.1 Triticum aestivum | reverse complement strand
GTCGATTCTGGTCCGTTTCGTGCACTACTACTTACCTTTTTGGGGTCCCAGAGGGGTATCCACGATTGACGATCCCTGGGGTGCGTTTACGTGTCCGTCGTCAACACTCACTGCTTTGGCCAATTCTGACCCGTTTCGTGGACTATTACTCACAGTTTAGGGGCCCCGAAATGATTTCCATAGTTGTTGAACCCCAAGGTGCGCTTACGTGTCGGTCATCAACAATCGCAGTTCCGGCCGATTCTGGCCCGTTTCGTGGACTATTGCACACTTTTTGGGGGTCCTGAAGAGATTTCCATGATTGACGAACCCTGGGGTGCGTTTATGTCCCGTTTCGTGGACTATTACTCATTGTTTTGGGGTCCTGAAGTGATTTGCACGATTGACGAACGCCGGGGCGCGTTTATGTGTCGGTCATCAACACTCACAATTTTGGCCGATCCTGGTATGTTTCGTGCACTATTACTCACCGTTTTAGGGTGCGAGAGCGATTTCCACGATTGACGATCCCCGGGGTGCGTTTATGTTTCCGTCGTCAACACTCACTATTTTGGCCAATTCTGACCCGTTTCGTGGAATATTACTCATAGTTTTGGGGTCCCGAAACGATTTCCATAGTTGTTGAACCCCAAGGTGCGCTTACGTGTCGGTCATGAACACTCACAGTTCTGGCCGATTCTGGCCCGTTTCATGGACTATTACTCACTGTTTTGGGGGTGCGAGAGCGATTTCCACGATTGACGATCCCCGGGGTGCGTTTACATGTCCGTCGTCAACACTCACAGTTTTGGCCGATTCTGAGCCGTTTCGTGGACTATTACTCACCGTATTGGGGCCCCGAAACGATTTCCATAGTTGTTGAACCCAAAGGTGCGCTTACGTGTCGGTCATCAACACTCGCAATTTTGGCTGATTCTGGCCCGTTTCATGGACTATTACTCACCGTTTTGGGGTCAACCCCGGGTGCGTTTACGTGTCGGTCATCAACACTCGCAGTTTTTGTCGATTCTGGTCTATTTC
>NW_025293961.1:0-1020 GCF_018294505.1 Triticum aestivum | reverse complement strand
CAGCTTGTATGATCTCGGGGGCATCCGGACAGAAGGCTTCCACTATAAGCGGGGCAATCGATTGTTTACTTTGTTCCCCGAGCTGGGCAACTTGTTTCCCGCTTTTTTTTACTTTCGGCCTTCTCCCGCTCTTTGTTCTCCTTGAACATGAGTGCCTGCCTGCGAAGTTCACGTGCATAGTCGTTAGGCAGATTCTTCGCGGCTTGGGACGGTGTGCTCAAAAATGACTTAGCCCACTTCTTTTGCTCATCAGAAAATACTGGCTTGGGCTCGGGCTCTCTTTTCTTCTTGCAGTCCGCCTTCCATTTCTCCAAATCAGCAGCCGCGGCCGCGTCGACTTCCTCGGCACTACGTTCCCAAGGCCTTGTGGGGAGAGGCTTCAGTGATGGCTCCGGTACCTTTGTGGTCTTAGGTACATAAGGGTCCGGGTTAATAATCCAGGACTGCTTCTGCTTCTTTGCCGGAGGTGGATTGGGGGGCGGCTTCTGATCACCCGCCGGACGAGGACTGGGGGGCGGCGGCTGATCACCCGCCGGACGTTGTGGACTGGGGGGCGGCGTCGGCTGACGTGACGGAGGTGTAGGTGAACCGCCACCACCACCACCACCACCACCACCGCCACCGCCACCACCACCACCGTAGGGGGGTGGACTTGTTGTCCTTGGCGCCTCGCCTGGAAACTTGATAAACTTCTTTTGCCATAAAATGAAATGGCGCTTGACATCTCCAAGTCTTTTCTCCCCTTCAGGTGTAGCAATGTCAATCTCCAGGTCCTCAAACCCTTGGACTATGTCCTCCACCGTGACACGAGCATAGCCATCTTGAATGGGGTTGTTGTGGTGGAGTGCTCCAGGTAAACATGGTAAAGCACTGCCGATGGCTACCTTCATGGACATGTTCCCGATAGGATAATACAGATGACATTCTTTCATCTCCTTTATATCGTCCACGGGGTAGCGAGGAGGCTCCGGTGAAGTAATTTCGACCACCAGAGGCTCCGGTGCAGTAATTTCGACCACC
>NW_025293960.1:0-1020 GCF_018294505.1 Triticum aestivum | reverse complement strand
CACCTTGTGGTTCTACAACTATAGTAATCGACTCGGGACCCCAAAACGGTGAGTAATAGTCGATGAAACGGGTCAGAATTGGCCAAAACCATGAGTGTTGACGACGGACATGTAAGCGCACCCCGGGGATCGTCAACCATGGAAATCGCCCTAGGATCCCAACACGTTGAGTAATAGTGCATGAAACGGACCAGAATCGGCCAAAACTATGAGTGTTGTGACCGACACGTAAACGCACCCCAAAACGGTGAGTAATAGTCCAAGAACCGGCCAGAACCGGCCAAAACTGTGAGTGTTGATGACCAGGACGTAAGCGCATATTGGGGTTCAACTACTATGGAAATGGAATCGGGACCCCAAAACGGTGAGTAATAGTCCACGAAACGAGTCAGAATTTGCCAAAACTGTGGGTGTTCACGACGGACACGTAAACGCACCCTGGGGATCATCAATCGTGGAAATCACTCTGGAACTGCAAAATACTGATTAATAGTGCACGAAACGGACAAGAATTGGTCAAAATTGTGAGTGTTGATGACCGATACGTAAACTCTCCCCGAGGTTCGTCAATCGTGGAAATCAATTCAGGACTCCAAAACTGAGTAATAGTCCAAGTAACGGGCTAGAATCGGCCCAAACTGCGAGTCTTGACGCCCAACACGTAAACAAACCTTGGGGTTCGACAACCACGGAAATCGCTCAGAGACCACAAAAGGTGAGTAATAGTCCATGAAACGGGTCAGAATCGACAAAAACTACGAATGTTGATGACCGACACTTAAACACACGCCAGGGTTCGTTAATCGTGGAAATCACCTTGGGAACCCAAAACAGTGAGTAATAGTCCTGGAAACGGGCCAGAATCGGCCAAAACTGCGAGTGTTGATGACCGACATGTAAACGCAGCCCGGGGTTTGTTAATCATGGAAATCACTCCAGGCCCCCAAAACAGTGAATAATAATCCACGAAATGGGCCAGAATCAGACAAAACTGCGAGTGTTGATGACCAACACGTAAGC
>NW_025293959.1:0-1020 GCF_018294505.1 Triticum aestivum | reverse complement strand
CCGAAGAGTGGACGTTCCCCAGTTTCTGACCAGTTCAGAGGGGTTCGGCACTTTCGTCCATATAACACTTCGAAGGGGGCCATCTTCAGACTAGCCTGATAGCTATTATTATAAGAGAACTCGGCATACGGAAGAGATTCCTCCCATTTCTTGCCGAAGGAAATAACACAAGCTCGAAGCATGTCCTCGAGAACTTGGTTGACACGTTCAACTTGCCCTTGTGACTGAGGATGAAAAGCAGTGCTGAAAGATAGATGAGTGCCCATAGCTTCTTGGAAACTTGCCCAGAATCTTGAAGTGAATAAACTGCCACGGTCTGAACTGATAACCAGCGGAATACCGTGAAGCGAGACAATTCTGGTCATGTAGAGGTTTGCCAGCTGACTAGCAGTGATCGTTTCCTTGACAGCCAGAAAATGTGCAACTTTAGAAAGTCGGTCAATGATGACAAGAATAGCATCATTGCCTTTCTGCGATTTGGGGAATCCAGTAACGAAGTCCATCTCGACATGGTCCCATTTCCATTCCGGAATAGATATAGGTTGCAGAGTTCCAGCAGGCCTTTGATGTTCTGCTTTGATACGACGGCAAACGTCACATTCAGCAACATAACGAGCAATGTCTTGCTTCATATTAGACCACCAGAATCTCTGGCGGATGTCTTGGTACATCTTTGTACTACCAGGGTGGATACATAGAGGCGTATCATGAGCTTCTTTCATAACTTTTGGAGTCAGATTTAGGTTTTCCCTCTTACTCGGTACCACTAGGCGACCTTTGAAGAATAGGGTGCCTGCGTCATCCACAGTGAAGAATGAGGGCTTTCCTTCTGCGAGATAACGTTTAATCCTCTCGACTTCATCGTCACATTTCTGTATCCATTTGATGGTGTCCACAAGATCTGGTTTCGCAACCAGGGTATTGAGAGAACCCCTGGAAACAACATGGAGGTTCATCTTGCGGAACTCCGGGGGAGGGGGAGCGAGTGCACCCGGAGGAACAATATGGAGGTTTAGCTTT
>NW_025293958.1:0-1020 GCF_018294505.1 Triticum aestivum | reverse complement strand
TTGGGCCAGGCCCATGTAATTTCGAAATACATAAGTATAGGCTATTTTTAGAGTCCGTATGTGTGGGGAAACAAGAGATAGGGTTGATTTCGGACCCCTCCACCAAGGGCCACGAAATTCCCCCCTCTTCCTCCATATATACAGCCCTTAGGGCATCGTTTAGACTTTGGGTTTTGTTTAGATTAAAAGTTCGCCATAGCTGCAACTTCGCGTACTTCGTTTGTGTTCAACGACCAGACAAAGGCGTCACAGAACCCCACCTTGATCAATAAAGCTTTCATCTTATATTCGCAATATCCAGATTGCAATCTCAGTTTCTTGCTTGTTCTTCGTTTGCTCGCAGGAAACAGACCCTCGTGGTCAGGTTGATCGTGCTCCGGCGTGGTCAATAACCTCTCGGAGTTGGTTTAGCGATTGCTAAGGCGCGACGTCCTCGCACGTTCGTAGTCGGATCGTCAAAGTCGACTTCCACAAAAGCGATATCCATCATCTCATCGAAAGACGGAACACCTTTGCCTCTATCAAGTGGTATCAGATTTCCAGGTTGCTCGGTGAGATTTTACAGTTTTTCGTTGTTTAGATCGAGTCTGTTCTTCATACCTATAGTCCACGAAAAAGCCAAAAAAAAATTAGGGTTAGTTCATCCCATCCGAACCAATCTGAGCCTTGCATAATCTTTTCTGTATTTGCTTTGTTGAATTTGCGGTTGCATCGTCGTGTTCAGTTGCTGGTCTTAGCGTCTAGTCTTTTAGAGTTTCGAGTTCTGTTCACAAGTTGTCACGCCATCGCCGCACCATCATCATCGCCCCTGCCATCTACCACCACCGCTCCGAATCCGTATCCATATACCACCACCAATCCGTGTCCATATACCACCACCGATCCATATCCATATACTACCACCGCTGCCATATACCACCACCATATATCCACCACCAATCCGAGTTCCTTGCTTATTAGGTTTGTTTTCGGGATCAATCTAGATTCCGATTCGTATTTCCTTGCCGGAGTAGGTTTCCG
>NW_025293957.1:0-1020 GCF_018294505.1 Triticum aestivum | reverse complement strand
TGTTGAACTCCAAGGTGCACTTACGTGTCTGTCATCAACATTCATAGTTTTTGCCAATTCTGGCCCGTTTCTTGGACTATTACTCTGTTTTGGCATCCCGGTGTGATTTCCATGATTGACGAACACCGGGGTGCGTTTATGTGTCGGTTAGAAACACTCGCATTTTGGGCCGCTTCTGGCCCGTTTCGTCGACTATTACTCACCGTTTTGGGGCCCCAAAGCGATTTCCATGGTTGTTGAACCCCATGGTGCGCTTACGTGTCGATCATCAACAATCGCAGTTTGGGCCGATTTTGGCCCGTTTCTTGCACTATTAATTAGTTTTGGGCGTCCCGCAGTGATTTCCACGATTGACGAACTCCGTGGTGCGTTTACATGTCAGTCATCAACACACAATTTTGGTCGACTCTGGTCCATTTCGTGCACGATTATTCACCATTTTGGCGTCCCAGGGCGATTTCCATGATTGACAATTCCCGGGGTGCGTTTGCGTGTCTGTCCTCAACAATCACAGTTTGGGCCAATTCTGACGCGATTCGAGGACTATTACTCAACATTTAGGGGTCCCGAAGCGATTTCCATAGTTGTTGAACCCCAAAATGCGTTTACGTGCCGGTCATGAACACTCACAGTTGTGGCCGATTCTGGCCCGTTTCGTGGACTATTACTCACTGTTTGGGGTCCCGGTGTGACTTGCGCAATTAACAAACCCCGGGGTGCGTTTACGTGTCGATCATCAACACTCGCAGTTTCGGCCGATTCGGGCTCGTTTTGTGGCACTCGCAGTTTTGGCCGATTCTGGCCCGTTTCATGGACTATTACTTAGTTTCGGGGGTCCTGGAGTGATTTCCACAATTTACGAACCCCGTGGTGCGTTTACGTTTCGGTCATCAACACTCACAATTTTGGCCGATTCTGGTCCGTTTCGTGCACTATTACTCGCCGCTTTGGGGTCCCAGAGCGATTACCATGGTTGTTGAACTCCAAGGTGCACTTACGTGTCTGTCATCAACATTCATA
>NW_025293956.1:0-1020 GCF_018294505.1 Triticum aestivum | reverse complement strand
AGAACGTCTCCACGAGCCCGTTGCCTGCCGCAGCTCGCCCTCTCGTGCCCCCTAGTGGTCGCCCGTGTCTCACCCGAGCTCCGGCGGCCGCAACCGAGCTCGCCGCCATCGACTCCGGCCACCCCAGGCCCGGAGACCACGACCATCCGACGCGCCATCGCGCCAGCTCTCCGTAGAGCCAAAGGGCGCACCGAACGGTGCCGTATAGACGAAACCCGAGCCACCCCGGTGCGTCTCCGCCGCGTTTTGGGTCGTCGCCGGCGAAACTCCGGCGACTGCCGACGTGGCACACTTAATTAGTATTAATGACCCAACTATTTAAACCCACAGCCACTGACAGTGGGCCCCACCCCTGGTCAAACCTCAGTTAGCGCTGGGTTTGACCGGGATTAGCTCCTGTGTCACTGACGTGTGGCCCCCACACGTCAGGTTTGACCGAGCCAGCCCAGTTGACCCTGCTGACGTCACTGTGACGTGGTGCTGACGCCATAATCATTTCTGGATTTATTATAATTCAGGAAATTTCAGAAAATGCCCTAAACTTCAATAAATCATAGAAAATTAACCGTAACTCCAAATTAAATAATTTATATATGAAAAATTATCAAAAAAATTCAAGGAATCCATCTGTACCATTTTCATGCATGTTAGAACAACTTATAGCTGCTGTTTAGCACAAATCAATTAAATGGCATTTGAATAATCACATATGGAGTTTAAATTTGAATCTTGTATTCAAACCAACTTCATTTAATCTGTTGCTAGTTGCATTAGCTCAAAACACATTCATTTTGCCATGTCATGATCATGCATCATATTGTGCATTGCATTGATTGTGTTCCCTTCTATGTTGCCGGTATTTGTCCCCTCTCGATAGACGTGATACCGATGATGTGATCGTTGACACTGATGAAGACTCAATGCTATCTTCAGAAGTGCCAGGCAAGCAAAACCCCCTTGTTCATTCCGATACAAACCCACTCTCTCGCTCCTGCTCTCTTTTACTGCATTAGGACAACA
>NW_025293955.1:0-1020 GCF_018294505.1 Triticum aestivum | reverse complement strand
GAGGGACCAATATTATAGTTCTTGGGAAATGTTCCAAACCATCATATCTGCCTGAGATTCAGATCTGGTTGGTGTCAGGATATCCCAGACTCATCAAGTCTAGAAAGAAAAATGAAAGTTTGCAACGCAAATCGACGAGATAATGTTGCGGGATTCTCGGGGAGTGAGCTACGATAGTAAGCTCCAAAACATGAGCTGGTTCTGCTACAACATGTGAACACGCTGTCCCAGACAAACATGACCACGTGGTAGTCTTATAATAAAACACTACCGAGTTCAGGAGGGGAAACCATCATTAAGGACATCGAAGTCTCCACGCGTGGAAATCCAAAGAGTTCACCTTGGACAGACTCCTTTATCTTTGAACAACTCAATCAGTGGCTTGGTGTGCTAGGATATACATATAGAATGGAGGTTGCAAATCTCCAGACCACAGAATACTTCGCACGTATGCATGACTGACTTGGGATGATTCCAAAGGAAACAACATTGACTTTCTCGAATCCACGGCGACTACTTGCATCAAATGCACATGGACTGGAGGAAGTCACTTCTTACATCCGAACATTTGCTCCATGAACTAGCATGAAGAAATGCTTTCAAAAGTTTCCAACACTAACTTAATGTTCAACAAAATCATGGAGGGAATAAGGATGTTGTCAATGGGCTCAACAACAATTCATCCGGGTTTCCTTTTAAAAGGAATTCCATAGTTAAGTGAACAAGTGATAGCATTGGTCAGACCAAAGATGTAGGGGTGTATGCTCGAGGGATCAACCACGAGTAAGACAACATTACGAGCATCGTTGGTACTGATTTGATTTGACGATAGCCCACACTCAAATCAAAGGATTGATAAGACAATAGGTCCAGCAACTGATCACAGGGACCAATCGATGAAGATATCATCTTTCTTCAACACACACTACACAAGAATATCCCTTTGGAACGAACTAAGTCAGACAAGCTTTTATCTTCCAACCCTCCAAGTTATTGTTTAGCTTAACCAACTAGCTCAGG
>NW_025293954.1:0-1020 GCF_018294505.1 Triticum aestivum | reverse complement strand
GATCCATTCTATTTTTGCGTCGAGTGATCTTTCGAGCTTCGTCGATCTCCGAGCGACGGATCGCCGGAATCGCCGCGTCTGACAGGCAGATTTGTTGTTCGCGGATTCTGCGGGGTGCGAAATTTGGGGGCGCGCGCGAAGCGGGGCGGACCGCGGCGTTCGGATGGGACGGGGCGTAGACGCCTCGATCTCCGCGCCGCCTTTTTCGCCACGTATCCAGTCTCCATAACTGCTCACAGATATGATTAGATCGACCGGGCCCACACGTCAGCCACTCGGAAGGGACCTTATAAATGTGCCCGGCGAGGATTTCTGTGCTGCGCCTCCGCATTCTCCCTCTCTCCCTCTGCTCCCTTCCTCCCTGCTCAGCGTGCCTGCTCTCGCCTCCGCACCGCTCCCCTTCGTGCATCCCACCGGCGACCATGGCCAAGGAGAAGACGGCGGCACTGGAACGTGCCAAGAAGGCGTCGGCATCGGAGAAGGCGAAGGGGAGATCCACAAGCCGCCGAGGATCCTCGTCCAGATCCCGCCTGCCGAAAGGCTGGGTCCAAGGCGACTGGATCCAGTCGACCATCACGGAGAAGGACCTCCTCGACATGGCCGACGAGGGCTTGATCCCTCATGGAGCTGCGAGGTTGCCGGGGAAGGAGTGGCAGCCACAGCCAGAAGAGGGTGAGTGTGTGCTCCTGGCCACTCATGTCGATCGGGGGTTTTCCTTGCCACCGAGCATTTTCTTCCGGGGTTTCCTGAATTTCTTTGGAGCGCAGCTCCACCACTTTACCCCAAACTCCATTGCCTACCTTGCTGCGTTCGTGTCCATGTGCGAGGGTTTCTTGGGCTGTCGACCGCACTGGGGTTTGTTCAAACGTATCTTCACGTGTCGCTCTCAGACCGTGAAGAAGGCGAGCCCAGGCGACGAGAAGACCCGAGTCGTCCAAATGTGTGGGGGCCTGGGGATTCAGGTGAGGAACAATAGCACCTTCCCGCCCATGTCTTTTCCCGAGTCCGTCAGGGGCTGGC
>NW_025293953.1:0-1020 GCF_018294505.1 Triticum aestivum | reverse complement strand
CAAGCCCCCCCCCTTGATCACCAGATATCGCCTACTCTTCTCTATTCTGCTTGCATTAGAGTAGTGTAGCATGTTACTGCTTTCCGATATCCTATCCTGATGCATAGCCTATCCTTGCTACTACTGTTGTTACCTTTACCTGCAATCCTACATGCTTAGTATAGGATGCTAGATTTCCATCAGTGGCCCTACATTCTTGTCCGTCTGCTGTGCTATACTATCGGGCCGTGATCACCTGGGCGGTGATCACGGGTATATACTTATATACTTTATACATGACACATGTGATGACTAAAGTCGGGTCGGCTCGTAGGAGTACCCGCAAGTGGATCTTTGTGGCGGAGCGACAGGGCAGGTTGAGACCACCCAGGTGAGAGGTGGGCCTGGCCCTGGTCGGCGTTCGCGGTTACTTAACACGCTTAACGAGATCTTGGTATTTGATCTGAGTCTGGCCATTTGGTCTATACGCACGAGCCATCTACGCGGGAGTAGTTATGGGTATCCCGGCGTCGTGGTATCAGCCGAAGCCTTCTTGACATCAGCGACTGAGTGGCGCGCGCCGGATTGGACTGGAACGCCACTAGGCTAGGTCTGCTTCCGGCCGCGTACGCAACGTGCAGGTGTGCATAGGGCGATGAGCCCAGACCCCTGCGCGCATAGGGTTAGACCGGCGTGCTGACCGCTCTGTTGTGCTTAGGTGGGGCTGCGACGCGTTGATCTTACGAGGCCGGGCATGACCCAGAAAAGTGTGTCCGGCCAAATGGGATCGAGCGTGTTGGGTTATGTGGTGCACCCCTGCAGGGAAGTTTATCTATTCGAATAGCCGTGTCCCTCGGTAAAAGGACGACCCGGAGTTGTACCTTGACCTTATGACAACTAGAACTGGATACTGAATAAAATACACCCTTCCAAGTGCCAGATACAACCCGGTGATCGCTCTCTAACAGGGCGACGAGGAGGGGATCGCCGGGTAGGATTATGCTATGCGATGCTACTTGGAGGACTTCAATCTACTCTCTT
>NW_025293952.1:0-1020 GCF_018294505.1 Triticum aestivum | reverse complement strand
TGAAGTCGGCAGCTGGAGGCGTCTCCTGAGAGCTGAACGCCAGACGGCGCCTGTTGCAACTTGGCTTCTCCGCGGTACGAGCTAGATCGCACACGTCTTTTGTTGGGTTTGGTTCTTGAGAAGGAGGCCCCATGAAGTCGCCATCGTACCCATGCTCGGCAAAGTACTGATCGACGTTGCCAAATGTATCATCGTCGTCGTCGTCGTCGTTCTGATCCTGTGCCATATGCATGTTTGGATCCAGTGGCATAGGGATGTCCGGCACCGTTACGGCGGTCTTGCCATGGGGCCGACTTGGCGCCGGCACGACTGGCGGTGTTGTCTTTGGGGTGGTGTCCCCCGCCCCCAAACGAATCTGGCTCTTCGGCCAAAGCAGGGGCCAGCTCAGGCAGGCGCTGAGGGTCATCACGTCATCATCGTCGGCCCCGACGGGTCGAATCGGAGGTAACAAGTCGTCGGAGCCTGGCAGCACCCGAACCAGTTGAACCCTAAACAAGTTGGGTGGCATCTGGGTACCGTGGAACAAGGGGTTGCCCGGTTGAACGATTTTGCCCTTGGCGACATCGACCAACTCGTTGTTCACGAAGTGGAGGAGAGTGCACGAAACGTCGGCGGTGCCCTGCGAAAACATGTAGGGCGTCAGGGATGCCCAGTCAAAGGCAAGGAGATGAAGTCCTCGGCCGAGAGAGGCTTAATTAGTTACCGTGATGATGGCGTCGAGCTCGGCTAATGTCGAGGCACCGCCAACGGCGGGCGTGCAGTTGACGGAGCGGCCGCTTGCTGAAGAGGTGCCGGCCGGCGTACACCCGGGTGCATTAAGCTCCCGTGCCGGCGTCGGAGACACCAATGCCGCCTCCGCCGGAGGCACCAATGGCCCCGCCATCGCATTATGCGAGTTGCTGGCCGTGAAGCTAGGAATCGGGGGCGGCCCCTGTTGGCCGCCCGCAATCCACGCACTCAACCCCGAGATCAAGGTAGGCACAAGGGCGGTGATCGTCGCTCCGAGTCGTTGTTCCACTT
>NW_025293951.1:0-1020 GCF_018294505.1 Triticum aestivum | reverse complement strand
GATGACAACATCGAGGAGCATGTGGGAGCCATCATGGGTATCCAGATCCCGCTGATGGTTATTGACTAAGAGAGTCTCGGTCATGTCTACATGTCTCCCGAACCCGTAGGGTCTACACACTTAAGGTTCAGTTACGCTAGGGTTGTAGGGATATGTATATGCAGTAACCCGAATGTTGTTCGGAGTCCCGGATGAGATCCCGGACGTCACGAGGAGTTCCGGAATGGTCCGGAGGTAAAGATTTATATATGGGAAGTCCTGTTTCGGGCATCGGGACAAGTTTCGGGGTTATCGGTATTGTACCGGGACCACCGGAGGGGTCCCGGGGGCCCACCGGGTGGGGCCACCCATCCCCGGGGGCCACATGGGCTGTAGGGGGTGCGCCTTGGCCTACATGGGCCAAGGGCACCAGCCCCACAAGGCCCATGCGCCTAGGGTTTCCAAGGGGGAGGAGTCCTACTAGTGGAAGGCACCTCCTAGGTGCCTTGGGGGGGAGGGAAACCCCCCCTTGGCCGCCGCACCCCCTAGGAGATTGGATCTCCTAGGGCCGGCCACCCCCCCTTGGCACCCCTATATATAGTGGGGGAGAGGAGGGACTTCATACCTTGAGTCCTTGGCCTTTGGTTGCCTCCTTCTCCCTCCCCAACACCTCCTCCAACTCCATAGTGCTTAACGAAGCTCTGCTGGAGTACTGCAGCTCCACCAACACCACGCCGTCGTGCTGCTGCTGGTGCCATCTCCCTCAACCTCTCCTCCCTTCCTTGCTGGATCAAGAAGGAGGAGACGTGGCTGTTCCGTACGTGTGTTGAACGCGGAGGTGCCGTCCGTTCGGCGCAGGTCATCGGTGATTTGGATCACGTCGAGTACGACTACATCATCACCTTGCAAGCTTCCGCACGCGATCTACAAGTGGTATGTAGATGCAAACTCTCTCCCTAGACTCATTGCTTAGATGAACTCATAGATGGATCTTGGTGAAACCGTAGGAAAAATTTTAATTTTCTGCAACGTTCCCCAACA
>NW_025293950.1:0-1020 GCF_018294505.1 Triticum aestivum | reverse complement strand
CACAAAAAATTATGAAAAATTACCATCAGTCCTATAGCACATGTGCCCACGTTGTGTAAAAAACTCATGATTTTATCGCGCTCCAAGTATTTAATAATATTCACGCTGCATCGTTACCGCAGAACGTCTACTACCGTTTCATTGCCGTCCGTGAGGGGGGCCACAACCCGGAGACGCGTGCCGCCTCTTCGGACATGCCACAACACCACCCCGCATGTATGAGGGTCCGGTACGACGCTCCGGTGGCATTGCTACCCCCCAGGGCCCCCGTCCCGGCTAACCCTGTAGCGTTTGACCACGGGATCTAGCCCTTTGACTTTGCACGAACGGGCTTTGACCAGTGGACCTCTCCGCCCGGTTGTGTTAGGTCGGCCCAGAGGAACACTTTGGAGCAATATCCGGGCCAAACCCACAGCTACATCCACTCCGTGTAGACCCGACGCGTCCGTTTCCCCCCTCAAGGTGCCGGCGGCGGCGGCGGCCGTGAGGGGGGGGGGGCACACCCCGGAGACGCGTGCTGGGCGTTTGCAACCGCCTTAACACTTCCAGATTTGTGAGAGGCCGCCTACGCAAGATTTGACGGTATGCTAGCCCCCGGAGGCCGCCGGCCACAGTCGTAGACGTGCGAAGAGCAATCCGCGTAGAGGGAAGTGTTCAGATACTTCTCCATCACAAAAAATTATGAAAACTTACCATCAGTCCTATAGCACATGTGCCCACGTTGTGTAAAAAACTCATGATTTTATCGCGCTCCAAGTATTTAATAATATTCACGCTGCATCGTTACCGCAGAACGTCTACTACCGTTTCATTGCCGTCCGTGAGGGGGGCCACAACCCGGAGACGCGTGCCGCCTCTTCGGACATGCCACAACACCACCCCGCATGTATGAGGGCCCGGTACGACGCTCCGGTGGCATTGCTACCCCCCAGGGCCCCCGTCCCGGCTAACCCTGTAGCGTTTGACCACGGGATCTAGCCCTTTGACTTTGCACGGACGGGCTTTGACCAGTGGACCTCT
>NW_025293949.1:0-1020 GCF_018294505.1 Triticum aestivum | reverse complement strand
TAGGAAAAATTTTAATTTTCTGCAACGTTCCCCAACAGTGGCATCATGAGCTAGGTCTATGCGTAGTTCTCTTTGCACGAGTAGAACACAATTTTGTTGTGGGCGTGGATTTTGTCATCTTACTTGCCTCTACTAGTCTTTTCTTGCTTCGGCAGTATTGTGGGATGAAGCGGCCCGGACCAACCTTACACGTACGCTTACGTGAGACCGGTTCCACCGACTGACATGCACTAGTTGCATAAGGTGGCTGGCGGGTGTCTGTCTCTCCCACTTTAGTTGGAGCGGATTCGATGAAAAGGGCCCTTATGAAGGGTAAATAGAAGTTGACAAAATCACGTTGTGGTTATTCGTAGGTAAGAAAACGTTCTTGCTAGAACCCAATTGCAGCCACGTAAAAGATGCAACAACAATTAGAGGACGTCTAACTTGTTTTTGCTGCGATTGATCATGTGATGTGATATGGCCAGAAGTTGTGATGAATGATGAATTGTGATGTATGAGATCATGTTCTTTGTAATAGGATTCATGACTTGCATGTCGATGAGTATGACAACCGACAGGAGCCATAGGAGTTGTCTTTATTTTTTGTATGACCTGCGTGTCATTGAAGAACGCCATGTAACTCACTTTACTTTATTGCTAAACGCGTTAGCCATAGAAGTAGAAGTAGTCGTTGGCGTGACAACTTCATGAAGACACGATGATGGAGATCATGATGATGGAGATCATGGTGTCAAGCCGGTGACAAGATGATCATGGAGCCCCGAAGATGAAGATCAATGGAGCTATATGATATTGGCCATATCATGTCACAACTATATAATTGCATGTGATGTTTATTATGTTTATGCATCTTGTTTACTTAGGACGACGGTAGTAAATAAGATGATCCCTTACAAAAATTTCAAGAAGTGTTCTCCCCTAACTGTGCACCGTTGCTACAGTTCGTCGCTTCTAAGCACCACGTGATGATCGGGTGTGATGGATTCTTACGTTCACATACAACGGGTGTAAGACAGT
>NW_025293948.1:0-1020 GCF_018294505.1 Triticum aestivum | reverse complement strand
CCCCCCGGGCCAGTGCTCCTCTGAGTGTTGGTCCACCTGTCAGCTACCGGTGGCTACCAGGGGCAACTCTGGGCTGGCCTACCCGTACCTAAGACAATCTGAGTGTGCCCTGAGAAAGAGATATGTGCAGCTCCTATCGGGATTTGTCGGCACATTCGGGCGGTGTTGCTGGTTTAGTTTTACCCTGTCGAAATGTCTTGTTGTACCGGGATACCGAGTCTGATCGGAATGTCTCGGGTGGAGGTCTATTCCTTCGTTGACCGTGAGAGCTTGTCATGGGCTAAGTTGGGACTCCCCTGCAGGGATTGAACTTTCGAAAGCCGTGCCCGCGGTTATGGGCAGATGGGAATTTGTTAACGTCCGGTTGTAGAAAGCCCGAAGTTGACCTTATTTAAAATACATCAACCGCGTGTGTAACCGTGATGGTCTCTTCTCGGCGGAGTCCGGGAAGTGAACACGGTGTTGGAGTTGTGCTTGACGTAGGTTGCTATAGGATCACTTCTTGATCATATTTGTATCGACCGTGCTCTGCTCTCTCTTCTCGCTCTCTTTTGCGATTGTAGCCACCACATATGCTAGTCGCTTGCTGCAGCTCCACATATATTTGCCTTATCCATTCCTATGAGCTTAAATAGTTTTGATCGCGAGGGTGCGAGATTGCTGAGTCCCTGTGGCTCACAGATACTATAACTCCAGATGCAGGTCCAGGTGATTTCGCTCCAGGTGACGAGTACGAGCTCAAGTGGGAGTTCGACGAGGACTCTCAGCGTTATTATGTTTCCTTTCCCGATGATCAGTAGTGGTGCCTAGTTGGGGTTATCGATTCAGGACCTTGTCGCATGTTGGGTTCTTTTCTATTTTGGCGCCGTAGTCGGGCCATGAGTGTTTGTTTGATGGATGTTATTTATGTACTCTGATGTGACGTGGCGAGTGTAAGCCAACTATGTTATCTCCCCTTTTATTATATATTACATGGGATGTTGTAATGATTGCCTGACTTGCGACATTGCTTTCAATGCG
>NW_025293947.1:0-1020 GCF_018294505.1 Triticum aestivum | reverse complement strand
TCCTTCGCCAGTCTCCGTTTATTCCGCAGCTCCTGCTGTGAGTTACAAATATGAGCAACGGCACCGGTATCAAATACCCAGGAGTTACTACGAGTACTGGTAAGGTACACATCAATCACATGTATATCAAATATACCTTTGGTGTTGCCGGCCTTCTTATCCGCTAAGTATTTGGGGCAGTTCCGCTTCCAGTGACCCTTCCCCTTGCAATAAAAGCACTCAGTCTCAGGCTTGGGTCCATTCTTTGACTTCTTCCCGGTAACTGGCTTACCAGGTGCGGCAACATCTTTGTCGTCCTTCTTGAAGTTCTTCTTACCCTTGCCCTTCTTGAACTTAGTGGTCTTATTGACCATCAACACTTGATGTTCTTTCTTGATTTCAGCCTCTGCTGACTTCAGCATCGAGAACACTTCAGGAATGGTCTTTTCCATCCCCTGCATGTTGTAGTTCATCACAAAGCTCTTGTAGCTTGGTGGGAGCGACTGGAGGATTCTGTCAATGACCGCCTCATCTGGGAGGTTAATGTTCAGCTGGGTCATATGGTTGTGCAACCCAGACATCTTTAGGATGTGCTCACTGACAGAACTGTTTTCCTCCATCTTACAACTGTAGAACTTGTCGGAGACATCATATCTCTCGACCCGGGCATGAGCTTGAAAAACTAGTTTCAGCTCTTCGAACATCTCATATGCTCCGTGGTGCTCAAAACGCTTTTGGAGCCCCGGTTCTAAGCTGTAAAGCATGCCGCACTGAACGAGGGAGTAATCATCAGCACGAGACTGCCAAGCATTCATAATGTCTTGGTTCTCTGGGACGGGAGCGTCACCTAGCGGTCCTTCTAGGACATATTGTTTCCTGGCAGCTATGAGGATGATCCTCAGGTTCCGGACCCAGTCCGTATAGTTGCTGCCATCATCTTTCAGCTTGGTTTTCTCTAGGAACGCGTTGAAGTTCATGTTGACATTAGCGTTGGCCATTGATCTACAAGACATATTTGCAAAGGTTTTAGACTAAGTTCAT
>NW_025293946.1:0-1020 GCF_018294505.1 Triticum aestivum | reverse complement strand
GCCCTTATCCTCCCCGTCGCCGGCGAGGGGGTGCGGCGGGGACGGCCCCTGTTCCGACCCCGGTCGGGGGAACAGGGAAGGGGGCGAGGGGGAGTGGGAGATGGGCTAGGCTGGCTGGGCCGGGGGTCGGCCCAGTTGGGCCAGGGGTCCAGTGGGGGGCGGGAGGGCCTTCTCTTTTTTTTTCTCTGTCTGTTCTGTTTTCTTTTTATCTGTTTATTTTCTTTTCTGTTTTATTTCATTTAAAAGTATTTAGGCATTTTATAAAAATGTGTTTTCTCCACAATAATTATCAGTGCAATTTCTGGCACCCACCGAACATTTTTGTTCAAATTTTTGAAAACTTTTATTTTCCACTTTGATTTTAATTGAAGTTTGAACTAGGAGTTTGAAAAGAAATTTGATGCAATTGTGATCAAGCCCTGTTTAGCAACATGATTAGCTTAATCTCAGAGAGTTACTGTAGCATGATTCTCGGGGTGTTACAAATCTCCTCCACTACAAGAAATCTCGTCCCGAGATTTAGGAGGTAGAAGGAAACAGTGCGGGGTATTCTTCGCGCAGACGATCCTCTCGTTCCCAAGTGGCTTCATCTTCAGAATGGTGCGACCACTGGACTTTGAGAAACTTGATCGCCTTCTGACGTGTGCGGCGTTCGGCTTGGTCGAGAATGCGGACCGGATGCTCCTTATAGGAGAGGTCTTGCTGCAATTCGAGCACTTCATGATCCACAGCTCGGATTGGATCCTTGAAGCAACGGCGGAGCTGTGACACATGGAACACATCGTGAACCTGAGAAAGGTTCGGCGGTAGCTCCAGTTGGTATGCCACTTTTCCACGCCTTTCGAGAATAGTGAATGGGCCAATATAGCGAGGAGCTAGTTTGCCCTTGATCCCGAATCGGTGAGCACCCTTCATAGGTGTGACTCGAAGATAAGCCTTTTCGCCAGGTTGATAGACCATGTCTTTATGATGACGGTCATACTGACTCTTCTGACGTGACTGAGCAGTCTTGAGATTCTC
>NW_025293945.1:0-1020 GCF_018294505.1 Triticum aestivum | reverse complement strand
TCGATCCTCATCGGCATATCATTTCGCCTTGAACAACAAGCTTGGTTTCGAGTTTGTGTCGTACCCTTGGTTCCAATAACCTTTCACTTCATCATTACTTTGACTTGATGTCGTCGCCGATCGATTACATCTTCCTGAACTCTCTCGACAAAGGTGTCGTGATCATCAACATTCCGAGCTCATCCAGGATATCAATTGAATTTATGATGAGAAATACCATCCTTGCCCTCGATGAATTGTATTATCATCGACCACTTTATTGCCTTCCGTTCAACACAAGTTGTTCGTGTTTTGTGTAAACCTTGGGATCCCTGCTACCCAGCAGTTGATCTTCCTTACCTCGGAAGTATTACCATCTCCTTTTGTCAAGGGTGTGGTGAGAATTTCACCACCTCTTAAGAATTCTTGATATCATAATACTTCTTGCCATCTTCGTTCATTCCTTGGCCCCCGTATTGTTTTCAACCGGAATACCGATAATTGAGCTATGTCGTGTGAATTCAAAACTTCTAGCAAGCCTCTTGCTTTGAAGTGAAATTCTTAGACTATCGATTATTGAATCACCATTCCAACGTCGGTCGTGCAACCCAGCCCATACTTCGGGTGCACCTTTCAACCAATGGTTAAATGTGTATGTTTTCCTCGAGCATACATCATTATGCCATTTGAGCTGACAAATGTCATCTTCTTGTTCACATTATCGTGGAAATCCATCCGTTTGGAATTCTCGATGAATTGTCGCTGAGTCCATCAGCCACCTTCTCATCCCCTCTTTGGTTTAAGGGTGAACTATTGCTTCAAGAACCCGCTCCCGTAGTTCGTTTCCTGAGAATCTTGAAATGCCACTTCGTCTATTTGTGTTACACCTTTTCTTCTCGGACATCCTGAGTCTGAGGTATCATGACACCAATCGGATCTGAATCTCGGTCAGATATGATGGTTGGGACAACTTTCCAAGAGTTATGGTGATGATCCTTTGATGACCCGGTAGCATGATGTCATGCCTAGCACCCCCCCCCC
>NW_025293944.1:0-1020 GCF_018294505.1 Triticum aestivum | reverse complement strand
TTTTTGATGAATCTCGAACGTGATGTTACACATGTTCATAGTGTGAATACCAAAAGATGTAAAGTTGATAACGATAGTCCCACATACTTGTGGCACTGCCGCCTTGGTCACATTGGTGTCAAGCGCATGAAGAAGCTCCATGCAGATGGACTTTTGGAGTCTCTTGATTACGAATCATTTGACACGTGCGAACCATGCCTCATGGGTAAGATGACCAAGACTCCGTTCTCCGGAACAATGGAGCGAGCAACCAACTTATTGGAAATCATACATACCGATGTGTGTGGTCCAATGAGTGTTGAGGCTCGCGGAGGATATCGTTATGTTCTCACTCTCACTAATGATTTAAGTAGATATGGGTATGTCTACCTAATGAAACACAAGTCTGAAACCTTTGAAAAGTTCAAGGAATTTCAGAGTGAAGTTGAGAATCAACGTGACAGAAAAATAAAATTCTTACGATCAGATCGTGGTGGAGAATATTTAAGTCACGAATTTGGTACACACTTAAGGAAATGTGGAATAGTTTCACAACTCACGCCGCCTGGAACGCCTCAAAGAAATGGTGTGTCCGAACGTCGTAATCGCACTCTATTGGATATGGTGCGATCTATGATGTCTCTTACCGACTTACCGCTCTCATTTTGGGGTTATGCTTTAGAGACTGCCGCATTCACTTTAAATAGGGCTCCGTCGAAATCCGTTGAGACGACACCGTATGAATTATGGTTTGGGAAGAAACCTAAGCTGTCGTTTCTAAAAGTTTGGGGATGCGATGCTTATGTCAAGAAACTTCAACCTGAAAAGCTCGAACCCAAATCGAAAAAATGCGTCTTCATAGGATACCCTAAGGAAACTATTGGGTATACCTTCTACCTCAGATCCGAAGGCAAGATCTTCGTTGCCAAGAACGGGTCCTTTCTAGAGAAGGAGTTTCTCTCGAAAGAATTGAGTGGGAGGAAAGTGGAACTTGATGAGGTGATAGTCACCCCTTCCGAACCGGAAAGTAGCGCAGCACGG
>NW_025293943.1:0-1020 GCF_018294505.1 Triticum aestivum | reverse complement strand
TAATAGACGAGTTTCCGTATGAAATCCTGATACATTGAAAGAGATTGTCCGTTTTGTACACGAAGTGCATCCAGTTTCTGCCGTAACCCTCCCAACTTTCTTGCACATGCTATGTGGATGAAATGATGATTGCATGCCAACTTCCAACCTTTTTAGAGTTCATTTGAAATGCTTTTCAATTTTAGGGTCTTATAGCTCAAAATGATTAGTAAATGCATGAAAAATAACAAATGAAGTCAGAAAGGATTGAAAAATGATGATGTGGCTTTGGATGGTGCATTTTGAACACATAAAAAGTCAGGAGTTCAAATAAGTTTTAAAATATGAAATCCCTTTGTAACAGACGAGTTTCCGTATGAAATCTTGATACTTCGCAAGAGATTGTCCGTTTTGTACACGAAGTGCATCCAGTTTTTGCCGTAACCCTCTCAACTTTCTTGCACATGCTATGTGGATGAAATGATGATACCATGCCAACTTCCAACCTTTTCGGAGTTCATTTGAAATGCTTTTCAATTTTAGGGTCTTATATCTCAAAATAGTTAGTAAATGCATGAGCAATAACAAATGAAGTCAGAAAGGATTGAAAAATGATGATGTGGCTTTGAATGGTGCATTTTGAACACACAAAAATCAGGAGTTCAAATAAGTTTTAAAAAATGAAATCCCTTTGTAACAGACGAGTTTCCGTATGAAATCCTGATACTTTGAAAGAGATTGTACGTTTTGTACACGAAGTGCATCCAGTTTTTGCCGTAACCCTCTCAACTCTCTTGCATATGCTATGTGGATCAAATGATGATACCATGCCAACTTTCAACATTTTCTGAGTTCATTTTAAATGCTTTTCAATTTTAGGGTCTTATAGCTCAAAATAATTAGTAAATGCCTGAAAAATAACAAATGAAGTCAGAAAGGATTGAAAAATGATGATGTGGCTTTGAATGGTGCATTTTGAAGACACAAAAAGTCAGGAGTTCAAATAAGTCTTAAAAAATGAAATCCCTTTGTAACAGACGA
>NW_025293942.1:0-1020 GCF_018294505.1 Triticum aestivum | reverse complement strand
GACGCGTGGCGTGGCGTGGCGAGGCGGGCGGCGGAGGAGGAGCGCGCGTGGATGTCCCTCTTGTTCTCATGCTCATACAAGTGGGGAAGGAGCCTCCCTTATAAGGAGGTCCAACTCCCTCTAAACTAGCAATGTGGGACTAAACTTTAGTAGTATCCCTTGCCTTGCACAAATGGGCTAAGTGGGCCTCTAGGATTTATTAGGAATTTCTGAAATAGTTATTGGCCTGCCCCAATATAGACTAAATTCCAGCAATCCCCCACCAGATCCTAGAGGCACACAGAAATTTGCCTTTGGTTCCAAAACACTGTTTTATATACCGGTATTGCAGTGGAGACTGTTAAGTTGAACTTCCACCTACAGCTCTATGCTACACTAGTAAGCAACTTGAACAGTGGACTGGGCCTTGAACTGCAAGTTTTCTGCGAATCTAGCTTCACATAAAGTCTTGACAGATACGTGGCTACCGTGGGTCTTCCCCGCGGGTGGAGCTTCTGCGTCATACTCCATGACCTTTCATGAGTTTACTAGAGAGAACCCTACTCTCATAGATTGCGACGTTTGACAATCAGACTCATATAGGTGTGTTCTTCAAAAGATGTTCTGCAGGACAACATCTCTGCTTCAAAGAGCCACTTAGAACACATTAAGATATACATCAACCTGCCATGCAGATTAGGAGAGTATTGCATCTTCATGGAGTGGTATTTTTAAAAATAAGGATACTCTCCTCCCAGTTGACCAACAGCTTGTCTTCCACATCTAATTCACGGGATCTCCGATCACAAAGAATAGGTTACCACTGTGAACAACTCATATTGTGGGTCTCATACCCATCTCCCTCGATGCATTATCTATCACATTACGTGATAGACCCTTAGTGAAAGGATCTGCCAGATTTTTAGACGTTTGGATATAATCCAATGCAATAACTCCGGAGTTTCTCATTTTCCTGACAGACTTCAACCTTCTCTGAACGTGTCTTGATGACTTCATGTTATCCTTAGAGCTGTTCACTTT
>NW_025293941.1:0-1020 GCF_018294505.1 Triticum aestivum | reverse complement strand
GTAGGCACTCACAGACACGCTCACACCACTACATGCGCTCACATGCTGTTTACTAGTTGCTTATATATAGTACTCCCTCCGTTCCTAAATATAAGTCTTTTTCGTGGTTTCAAATGAACTACAACATACGGATGTATATAGACATATTTTAGAGTGTAGATTCACTCATTTTGCTCCGTATGTAGTCCCTTGTTGAAATCTCTAAAAAGACATATATTTAAGAACGGAGGGAGTATTATGGAATGAATACGGTAGAAACCCGTACCTGCGATGGGGTGCATGGCTTGAAGGTCAGGAAGTAGTCACCCCATGGGCTGGCACGATAAGGCCGTGGCTTGTGCATGTCGTCCAGTGGCAGAGAAGGAACGTAGTCGCAGCAGCTGGTTGCCATTTGCACAACAAGGACCGAGTGAATCGACTTCTACTCATCACTTGCTTTATATAGAAGAAGGAACGTATAGTACAGCGGCTCAGGGCTGGAAGCAGCCTAGACTGTTGATTAGTATACCAACCGCTTCCAAACCAGGTAGAAATTAGAACAGATCAACGCTCCCAGTATATCCTTTATTTGTTTATTTTATTTAATTTTATTGGTGTCTACGTGAACCTAAGAACTGCCTAACCATGGAGTACTGTATATTCAGTAAGATTACTTGCGTCGAGTTTTTTTAAATGGAGAAAAAAGATTTTCCTAATTCACTAATTAAGATGTTTAACAGAGGCCAAACAAAATAAACTAGCTCTTTTACGGTGATAGAAGAGTTACGACTTGTAATTTCTTGTAACTCCCCCACCGATTATTTTCCGCCGTTGATTTTATACTGTTAATTAAAAAAAAGTTTAGCCAATAAGGGTATTATGGCCATGTGTGATTTTTTTAGTACTCCGCTGGTCAAACCCCCACATCTGGCGCCATATACTGCCTAAATATACAGATTACTAGCTAATTTTAATGGAAAATGGCCATAGTCCAGTGCATAATCAGAAGAACAGTGTCTGAATCTCCTACTGTAACTGTTT
>NW_025293940.1:0-1020 GCF_018294505.1 Triticum aestivum | reverse complement strand
ATTTATCATGATATAAGGAAATAAATAATAACTTTATTATTGCCTCTAGGGCATATTTCCTTCAGTCTCCCACTTGCACTAGAGTCAATAATCTAGATTACACAGTAATGATTCTTACACCCATGGAGTCTTGGTGCTGATCATGTTTTGCTCGTGGAAGAGGCTTAGTCAACGGGTCTGCAACATTCAGATCCGTATGTATCTTGCAAATTTCTATGTCTCCCACCTGGACTAAATCCCGGATGGAATTGAAGCGTCTTTTGATGTGCTTGGTTCTCTTGTGAAATCTGGATTCCTTTGCTAAGGCAATTGCACCAGTATTGTCACAAAAGATTTTCATTGGTCCCGATGCACTAGGTATGACACCTAGATCGGATATGAACTCCTTCATCCAGACTCCTTCATTTGCTGCTTCCGAAGCAGCTATGTACTCCGCTTCACACGTAGATCCCGCCACGACATTTTGCTTAGAACTGCACCAACTGACAGCTCCATCGTTCAATGTAAACACGTATCCGGTTTGCGATTTAGAATCATCCGGATCAGTGTCAAAGCTTGCATCAACGTAACCATTTACGATGAGCTCTTTGTCACCTCCATAAACGAGAAACATATCCTTAGTCCTTTTCAGGTATTTTAGGATGTTCTTGACCGCTGTCCAGTGATCCACTCCTGGATTACTTTGGTACCTCCCTGCTAAACTTATAGCAAGGCACACATCAGGTCTGGTACACAGCATTGCATACATGATAGAGCCTATGGCTGAAGCATAGGGAACATCTTTCATCTTCTCTCTATCTTCTGCAGTGGTCGGGCATTGAGTCTTACTCAATCTCACACCTTGTAGTACAGGCAAGAACCCTTTCTTTGCTTGATCCATTTTGAACTTCTTCAAAACTTTGTCAAGGTATGTGCTTTGTGAAAGTCCAATTAAGCGTCTTGATCTATCTCTATAGATCTTGATGCCTAATATATATGCAGCTTCACCGAGGTCTTTCATTGAAAAACTCTTATTCAAGT
>NW_025293939.1:0-1020 GCF_018294505.1 Triticum aestivum | reverse complement strand
ACCACCGGTTCCACTGCTGCGGGCTTCCTCCCGGCCTCTCTTGCGGCTCTGCTCAACCTCCCGCTCGATGCCGTCTCTGTTCCGGCTCCGATCGGGACAAGGAGCATCGGCTCCGTCTTCTCCACGCCGCCGGCGCCCTCGCTTGGGCGTGACCTCGTGGTCCACACCGCGGCGCCGCCGTCCGCTGCGGACTCCGCAGGCGTCGTCCCGCCGCTCCTGCCGCAAGCGGATCACACTGCCCCGCTGGCGGGGTTGGCGGCGTCCGCCCCGGCCGCGGGCCTTGCGGCGTCCGCACCGGCCGCAAGCTTTGCGGCGCCCGCCCTGGCTGCGGTCCCGCCTCCTCCCGCATCGGCTTCGGTGCCTCCGGCTGCCTCCATGGTGTTTGCACCCCAGGCAGCCTCCTCGATGGGATTGTCTTCGCCGCCGCCGTTTCACTTCGGTCATCTCATCACCATCAAGCTCTTCGCCGACAACTACATCTTCTGGCGTGCGCAGGTTCTCCCGCTCTTGGGGAGTCACTACCTGCTAGGCTACGTCGACGGATCGCTTCCCTGCCCACCCGCGCTGGTAGACAGCGTGCACGGTTCGGTCTACAATCCGGCCCATCGCGTCTGGACGGGGCAGGACCAGGCGAACCTCTCCTCCATCCAGGGGTCGCTCTCGCCGGCAGTTGCCGGCCTTGTTGTCTTCGCGAAGACGTCTCATGAGGCCTGGACCATCCTTGAGCGCACCTTTGCAGCGCAGTCCCAGGCTCGTGTCTCTGCACTCCGTCGTCAGCTTGGAGAGTGTCAGAAGCTTGACTCCACTGCCACTGAGTTCTACAACAAGGTCAAGGGCCTCGCCGACACATTGGCCTCCATTGGACAGCCCCTCACCGACTCCGAGTTCAACTCGTTTATTGTCAATGGTCTTGATGAGGAGTATGATGCCTTAGTCGAGATCATCAACGAGCGGGGCAACTCGACACCCATGCTGGCACACGAGGTTTTCTCTCGGCTCCTTCTCACTGAGCAACGGGTC
>NW_025293938.1:0-1020 GCF_018294505.1 Triticum aestivum | reverse complement strand
AGGACCCCTTTGGCAGACATGTGGCTCATCCACCGTCTTGTTCCACGTGCGATGCACCAAATTACAGTTCGGAGCAGCGGTTGGAATTGGAGGCACCCCGGTCGTAGCGGCGCAGTAGTAGAAAATGAGCGATGAGGGGTCAAATCACAAAGCCCCACCTTTCCCACATTAAGCTAGACGGACGAAGCAACCATCATTTCACTCTAGCGCGCAAGAGCATAAAGAAAAGAGAAAACAATAATGCGTGTGGCAGCTACCTAGGGCACCCTAGGGTAGGGGTCTCCACTACAGATCTTTTTTTTGAAAGTGCCTCCACTACAAATCGGCTTCTCCCTCGTCCTCTTGAAGAAAACCGATGATGAGTGCGGCGGTAGGGTTTGTAGGAGTACTACAGCGTGCGGGGCCACGTCGTAGTAAACGGGTTCGAGTCGACGCCTTAAATATGTGTGGGCCGCTTGGTTTTACGGGAACGAGGCAACATTTTGGGTGCGGGGACCAGTGGAGATATAGAGCGTACAAAAAATTGTGGACGTAGGTTTGACCGAAAGGAAATGATGCATGGGCCCTGAATTTTGATATACCCGGGGCCGCGTGAAATTTGCTACTCTACTCAAAACTAGTAAGGTACACATGTATTGAACGCATGAGATTTCGAAACCAAATTATGAATAAATACACACTATAGCATGTAAAGCTTTGAGTCATATATGCATGATGTAGATGTTCATTTAGTTCTTATAGTTCATCTCATTCAAAATCAATTAGTTTTACAAAAATGTTAAGATTCATGGGGTTGTGCATTGTAAATCATAAAGTAAAAAACAAATAATGGCAATTCATTTAGAAAAAAATAATCAATTATGATACAGAAGATTCTAGAACAAAGGAGAAGTGCTTGTGTTTTGAGGTTTGTGCATTATGCTTAAGTTCAACCATGGAGTCTTCTAAATTGTACATGTGGCAGATCTGGTGGAATGTTGATGATATCCAACGGCCAGTAGTGCTCGGATTTGCCCATCT
>NW_025293937.1:0-1020 GCF_018294505.1 Triticum aestivum | reverse complement strand
CCCCCCCCCCGGGCCAGTGCTCCTTCGAGTGTTGGTCCGAACCGAGCAACCTGCGGGGCCACCACGGGGCAACTCGAGGGCTGGTTTTACTCGTAGCTTGACTTATCCGGTGTGCCCTGAGAACGAGGTACGTGCGACTCCTATCGGGATTTGTCGGCACATCGGGCGGCTTTGCTGGTCTTGTTTTACCATTGTCGAAATGTCTTGTAAACCGGGATTCCGAGTCTGATCGGGTCTTCCTGGGAGAAGGTATATCCTTCGTTGATCGCGAGAGCTTATCATGGGCTAAGTTGGGACACCCCTGTAGGGTATAAACTTTCGAGAGCCGTGCCCGCGGTTATGGGCAGATGGGAATTTGTTAATGTCCGGTTGTAGATAACTTGACACCAGATACGAATTAAAACGCATCAACCGCGTGTGTAGCCGTGATGGTCTCTTTTCGGCGGAGTCCGGGAAGTGAACACGGTTTTTGGGTTATGTTTGACGTAAGTAGGAGTTCAGGATCACTTCTTGATCATTGGTAGCTTCACGACCGTTCCGCTTGCTCTCTTCTCGCTCTTATTTGCGTATGTTAGCCACCATATATTCTTAGTCGCTGCTGCAACCTCACCACTTTACCCCTTCCTTTCCCTTTAAGCTTTGCTAGTCTTGATACCCATGGTAATGGGATTGCTGAGTCCTCGTGGCTCACAGATTACTACAACAACAGTTGTAGGTACAGGTTATGCGATGATCATGACGCGAGAGCGATGTTTGCTTGTTTCAGAGTTCTTCTTCTGCTTCTTCTTTGATCAGGGGATAGGTTCCAGGTCGGCAGTCTGGGCTAGCAGGGTGGATGTCGTTTGAGTTTCTGTTTGTGTTTCATCCGTAGTCGGATGGTGCTATTATGTATTGTGATGTTGTATTCATGTGGCATTGTATGCCTTTTGTATGTATCCCCATCTATTATGTAATGTTGATGTAATGATATCCACCTTGCAAAAGCATTTCAATATGCGGTTCTATCCTTGGTGGGACCTT
>NW_025293936.1:0-1020 GCF_018294505.1 Triticum aestivum | reverse complement strand
GGGTTCAACAACTATGGAAATCGTTTCGGGGCCCCAATACGGTGAGTAATAGTCCACGAAACGGCTCAGAATCGTCCAAAACTGTGAGTGTTGACGACGGACATGTAAACGCACCCCGGGGATCGTCAATCGTGGAAATCGCTCTCGCACCCCCAAAACAGTGAGTAATAGTCCATGAAACGGGCCAGAATCGGCCAGAACTGTGAGTGTTCATGACCGACACGTAAGCGCACCTTGGGGTTCAACAACTATGGAAATCGTTTCGGGACCCCAAAACTATGAGTAATAGTCCACGAAACGGGTCAGAATTGGCCAAAATAGTGAGTGTTGACGACGGACACGTAAACGCACCCCAGGGATCGTCAATCGTGGAAATCGCTCTCGCACCCTAAAACGGTGAGTAATAGTGCACGAAACATACCAGGATCGGCCAAAATTGTGAGTGTTGATGACCGACACATAAACGCGCCCCGGCGTTCGTCAATCGTGCAAATCACTTCAGGACCCCAAAACGATGAGTAATAGTCCACGAAACGGGACATAAACGCACCCCAGTGTTCGTCAATCTTGGAAATCACTTCAGGACCCCCAAAAAGTGTGCAATAGTCCACGAAACGGGCCAGAATCGGCCGGAACTGCGATTGTTGATGACCGACACGTAAGCGCACCTTGGGGTTCAACAACTATGGAAATCATTTCGGGGCCCCAAAACTGTGAGTAATAGTCCACGAAACGGGTCAGAATTGGCCAAAGCAGTGAGTGTTGACGACGGACACGTAAACGCACCCCAGGGATCGTCAATCGTGGAAACCCCTCTGGGACCCCAAAAAGGTAAGTAGTAGTGCACGAAACGGACCAGAATCGACAAAAACTTCGAGTGTTGATGACCGACACGTAAACGCACCCCGGGGTTCGTTAATCGTGGAAATCAATCCGGGACCCCAAAACAGTGAGTAATAGTCCACCAAACGGGCCAGAATCGGCCAAAACTAAGAGTGTTGATGACCGACACGTAAGCGC
>NW_025293935.1:0-1020 GCF_018294505.1 Triticum aestivum | reverse complement strand
GTAATGATCAGTTAGTAGTAAACATGGTTTAGGTTAGTAGGAAGTTCTATTGATGCATTTCATATCATCTGTCTACTTAGCCGCCAACTCCTCCCAGACTCCCACCGCCCCCTCTCCTCTTCCTCCTGCCTCGCCTCTCTCTCTCTCTCCCTCCAAACCCTAACCCACGCCCGCCTCCGTGCCCCGCCCCGTCGTACACACAGATAGGTTTTGGTGGGTAAAAACCGTTCTAGCTTACAACACATACACACAGACTCTGGTCGTACACACAAATAGGTTTTGGTGGGTACAATCTGTTCTAGCTTACAACATATATACAGACTCTGGTCGTACATGAGAAATACAAAACATAGCACAAGCCTGGATTCATGTGTGTTCTTTATCTATTTGGTTTGACCAAGATATCTATGACCACCTCTAATTATCCCATTGTCTAAATAATGTAGCTTACAAATATTGTGTGTATCTATATTTCATTTAAATTGGGGTTGTTGGTGCTGAGTTAAAAAAAATCAAATACTGGACCTGGTAGACATGACTATCTCATCACATAACACGTACACAAAAAATTAAATCCAGCCATGTCAAAAAACTAAGTTACTTTTATATTCTTCATATTTTTCGAATTTCTTTGCTATTAGCAATCAACGATGCTCACACCCAAAAGGAAGTGGAAATTAAGGGGCTCCTAACATCATGGTTGACATATTTGTGACGTGCACCCTGGTCTCAAATCCCAAAGATATGTATGGATGAAAGACTAACTAAATGTAATTAAAATCGAACATTCCAAAAAGTTTTGATTTCCTAACTACAAGACCAAGGTAAAACCAGGGGCAGACCTCATGTATACGTCTTTGTGCATCGGACACCAACGATATGCAACCAACTCTTCACAAACCAATTGGGGTCCTTGGCGAGCACACACTTCTCTAAATGCTCGTATTTTAACATGGTGATCTACTCAACATTGCGAGTCGATCTGCAATAACAAAAGCAAAGCGTCGGCATTAGAATAGG
>NW_025293934.1:0-1020 GCF_018294505.1 Triticum aestivum | reverse complement strand
GGGGAAGGAGAGGTTGAGGAAGACAGCTCCACCGGCAGCACAACGGCGTGGTGATGGTGGAGAGGCAGTACTCCGACAGGGCTTCGCCAAGCACACAACGGAGGAGGAGAGGTGTTGGGGAGGGGAGGGCTGCGCCTTGGAGGGTGGTGCGGCTGCCCTCCCCTCACCCCTCTATTTATAGGGGGAAGGGAGAAGGGGGCCGGCCCCCTAGAACCCATCTAGGGGGGGTGCGGCGGCCTAGGGGAGAGGGGAGAGGGTGGCTTGCCCCCAAAGCCAAGGGGGGCGCCCCCTCTAGGGTTCCCCCTCAACCCTAGGCGCATGGGCCCAAGGGAGGGGGGTGCGGCCAGCCCACCAGGGACTGGCTCCCTGCCCCACGCAGCCCATGTGGCCCCCCGGGAGGGGTGGCCCCTCCCGGTGGACCCCCGGAACCCTTCCGGTGGCCCCGGTACAATACCGGTATGACCCCGAAACTTCCCGGTGTCCGTTTGACAACTTCCCATATATAAATCTTTACCTCCGGACCCTTCCGGATCTCCTCGTGACGTCCAGGATCCCATCTGGGACTCCGAACAACATTCGGTAGTCACATACTAGTCTTCCTAATAACCCTAGCGTCACCGAACCTTAAGTGTGTAGACCCTACGGGTTCGGGAGACATGCAGACATGACCGAGACGCTCTTAGTCAATAACCAACAGCGGGATCTGGATACCCATGATGGCTCCCACATGCTCCTCGATGTTGTCATCGGATGAACCACGATGTCGAGGATTCGATCAAACCCTGTATGCAATTCCCTTTGTCAATCGGTACGTTACTTGCCCGAGACTCGATCGTCGGTATCCCAATACCTTGTTCAGTCTCGTTACCGGCAAGTCACTTTACTCGTACCGTAATGCATGATCCCGTGTCCAACACCTTGGTCACATTGAGCTCATTATGATGATGCATTACCGAGTGGGCCCAGAGATACCTCTCCGTCATACGGAGTGACAAATCCCAGTCTCGATCCGTGTCAACC
>NW_025293933.1:0-1020 GCF_018294505.1 Triticum aestivum | reverse complement strand
GCAGCAGCAGCAGCAGCAGCAGCAGACAAGTTCAGGTGATTATGTTCGTTACAGTTACACTAGGTGCTAAGTAGTTACTGCAGCTCCAAAATGCAAATAGTTGGTTGTCCTGGTGATAAATGGCTACATTTTGTTTGATATTCCCAGGTTTTTCCACATAACCTGACTTATTTAGGTCAGGGGTGTTCAGTATGTTACTTAACTAGTAGTATTGGTGCAGTAAACAAGTGTCTGGGTTTGTACAGAAATCAACCTAATCCTGGCAACCTTGAACCAAGTAGCAGACTATTTGCAAAGATTGCCAGAGAAAAGCCGGTTGCACTTGTAATGGCCTATTCAGGCCCAAAACATATGCAATATGACTACATAGTTGGCAAAAGACCAACCACAACCTGCGCTAATGTAAGGACTGGCGACCGGCATATGTCGCTAGCACTCTATCGCACAGGGTTCAACGAGCAAGGTCAGGGCCAGCCATCCCTATATTAGCCATGTACCGTGTCCATGATTCTGGTTAACTGGTAATAGACCCCAAATGAGGAACAAATGCACCATGATGAACCATTTGCTTATGGTGCTTAAATTTATTCTCCATACGCTGCAGCAGCAGACATGATTCAGGTAGTTCTCTAGAACATTAACACTTGGTGCAGTGGAAACAAGACGTTGACCACAGAGGTTAAACAGACAGACGCAAGCACGGTGAGAGTGTGTCCCCATCATGTACACTAGATCGGGATCGCGCCTTGGCACGAGGGTGCTGGTCCAAACGTTGTGGTCAAGTAGGTAATGCTCAAATTAGTAGAAATTCATGTTTAATGTATGCATTCAAACAGGATAACAAAATAAAGGAAGAAATATTCACATGTGCAGGCAACTGAACCACCATCTTTTCAATGCGAAAACAAGAATACACTCATGCAGTAATCAACAACAACTAACCTTATCCATAATAGCACCCATCAGATTAAGATTCAGAGACACACAGCCAAGATTAAGATTCATAGGAACCAAGCAAAC
>NW_025293932.1:0-1020 GCF_018294505.1 Triticum aestivum | reverse complement strand
GCAACAACACTTCCAGACTTGTGAGAGGCCGGCGGCGCAAGATTTGGCGGCATGCTAGCCCCCGGAGGCCGCCGGCCACAGCCGTAGACGCGCGAAGGGCAATCCGTGTAGAGGGAATTTTTCGGATACTTCTCCATCACCAAAAGTTATGAAAAAATACCATCGTTCCTATAACACATGTGCCCACGTCGTGCAAAAAAAATCATGATTTTATCGCGCTCCGAGTATTTAGTAATATTGACGCCGCATCGTTACCGCAGAACGTCTACTACCGTGTCATCACCGTCCGTGAGGGGGCCACGCCCCGGAGACGCGTCCCGCCTCTTCGGACATGCCACCACACCACACCGCATGTATGAGGGCCCGGTGCGACGCTCCGGTGGCATTGCTACCCCCAGTGCCCCCGTCCCGCCTAACCCTGTAGCGTTTGACCACGGGATCTACCCCTTTGACTTTGCACGGGCGGGCTTTGACCAATGGACCTTCCCACCCGGTTGTGTTAGGTCAGCCCATAGGAACACTTTGGAGCAACATCCGGGGAAGTCCCACAGCAAGATCCCCTCCGTGTAGACCCCACGCGTCCGTTTCCCCCCTCCAGGTGCCGGCGGCAGCGCCGTTCGTGAGGGGGGCACACCCCAGACACGCGTGCCGGGCGTTTGCAACCGCGACAACACTTCCAGACTTGTGAGAGGCCGCCGGCGCAAGATTTGGCGTCATGCTAGCCCCCGGAGGCCGCCGGCCACAGCCGTAGACGCGCGAAGGGCAATCCGCGTGGAGGGAATTTTTCGGATACTTCTCCATCACCAAAAATTATGAAAAAAAAAATCATGATTTTATCGCGCTCCGAGTATTTAGTAATATTGACGCCGCATCGTTACCGTAGAACGTCTACTACCGTGTCATCGCCGTCCGTGAGGGGGGCCACGCCCCGGAGACACGTCCCGCCTCTTCGGACATGCCACCACACCACCCCGCATGTATGAGGGCCCGGTGCGACGCTCCGGTGGCATTGCTACCCCC
>NW_025293931.1:0-1020 GCF_018294505.1 Triticum aestivum | reverse complement strand
GCAGGATAGATATATTGATATGCAGTTTGCGCACTGGTTATACGTGCAATTACACTTTGATATTTTCAGCCAGAGAACGAATAATTCAGGCAGGTACAGACCATGTTTGTAGTCCTTGTACACCATGTTGCATTTTGTGTTTTTAGATGGTTGCATCATTTAGTGTTTATAATATAAACTACTTTGGATCATTAGCTAGTTTTCAAAGTGCATGTAGCTTCACATTTCTCAAGTTATGTTGATTTCCGGAGTGCAAGTGCCTTCGTATTTTTTAAGTTAAATGTTCGCCCCTGGTAACTTGAATTCGTGGATCAGCCACTGCACACAAATCATACACGAATGCTAGTACGAATTAAATGAAATGCAGGGACTTACGGTAGCTCGTTGTACATGCTCCCTGCAGCTCTGCTTGCGCTTGGGATGTTCCATGTACAAGTCCATGTTACCACTTGCTTGGATGTGCAGGCCTTGTGCTCCTTGCATCCCCCTCTGCATTTTTGACACGGCGAATGGTTGATCAAATAAGACGAATCGACCTTGATGTTGTACCGGAGGACAGATACTTACAAGGTTATACGGGTGTGCAGGATGTGTACCAGATCCCGTAGCCCCGTCATGCTTCGCTAAAAAATGGATTTTCTTGTTTCAGATGATATCTCCAGAAGAAATAAGAGTTAAAGTCAGAGTTGCATAGGCGTGCAAGCTAAGAGAGCAGTGAAAGGATATCCAAACATCGTCGGAACAGTGCACAAGGGAGTGATATGTGGATACCTAGTTCAGGCCGGCGTTTGGGCATGCTCGCCTTCAGAGCCGTTGAGGGTGATGCGCTGGCATTGGCTGGCCGCGCACAGATGCAGACCTTGAGTGGCAGCAGAGCGCTGCGATGCAGTGGACGAGACCGTTGGTGAAGCCCCAACGTCCTCAGGGGGCGGAGGTGTGACGATGTGTTCGGTGAAGTAGCCCCGATGAGCTAGGAGACGGCGTCGGTGAAGCGCACCTGATGCAGTGGAACTCGGTGTC
>NW_025293930.1:0-1020 GCF_018294505.1 Triticum aestivum | reverse complement strand
CGGAGACTTCTTCTCCCGTTTGGAAGCCTTGGTTTCCGGATCTTCAGAGGCAGTCCTCTTCCTTCCTCGGAGCGAGAGAAGGTCAGAATCTTCCCCTTGGTTATCCTCCCTCACGGAGGCGCTCATTCCCTCGGTTGGAATTAGTAGCAATGGGGGCTCGCTTTCGCCCTCATTATTCCCCCCTTTATCTTCCTTTGAGGGCTCCAGGCCTTGTGCTAGCTCGAGCATCTTTTCCAGTACCGGATTGTCCAAACCCTCAGGAAGGGGGGCCGAACACCGAATCATCTTCGCCTTTGTTAGCCAGTCCGGGTTCAAGAGCGATTTCTCAGAATGATGTCATGATAAATAAAAGACGGTGTGTTCGGCTAGAGGATTACTTACTTGGTCGGCGGTGCAGTTGCTGCTCAGGCCCACGTCCTCGGTAGTATCCGGACACTCTGTTTGGGGTTCGAAGAATGATTTATACATCTCCTTGTGCGTCAGGCCTAGGAAATTCTAAATAGTGCGCGGTTCTTCTGGGTTGAACTCCCACATGCGGAGGGGCCGGCATTTGCAAGGCTGGACTCGACGAACCAGCATGACTTGCACCACCATAACCAGACTGAAATCCCCTTCGAAGAGATCTTGAATGCGGCTCTGCAGTATAGGCACGTCCTTGGCTGGACCCCAGCTCGGCCCTCTGCTAATCCATGACATCAGTTATGGTGGAGGGCCCGAGCGGAAGGTAGGGGCAGCTACCCACTTGGCACTTCTGGGAGCTGTGATGTAAAACCACTCATGTTGCCATAATCCGGATACCTCTGGAAAGGAACCCTTCGGCCATGAAGCGTCGGCAATTTTGCTTATTAGAGCGCCTCCACACGCTGCGTGCTGCCCTTCGACTATCTTCGGCTTCACGTCAAAAGTCTTGAGCCACAGGACGAAGTGAGGGGTAATGCGGAGAAAGGCGTCACAAACGACAATGAAGGATGATATGTGTAGGAGGGAATCCGGGGCTAGATCGTGAAAATCCAGCCCGTA
>NW_025293929.1:0-1020 GCF_018294505.1 Triticum aestivum | reverse complement strand
CTCATCCAGTTCCTCCGTGAGAACTGGGACATTTTTGCATGGAAGCCCGCTGACATGCCAGGTGTTCCCAGGGGACTGGCTGAGCACCGCCTAAGAGTCGACAAGTCTGCAAAGCCAGTCAAAGAACATCTTCGGCGGTCCGCCGTCCAGAAGAGAAAGGCCATTGGTGAAGAAGTGGCTCGACTGTTGGCGGCAGGATTTATCCGAGAGATATTCCACTCCGAGTGGCTCGCTAATGTCGTCATGGTTCCTAAGAAGGACAAGTCGCTCCGAATGTGCATTGATTTCAAGCACATCAACCGGGCCTGCCCGAAAGATCACTTTCCTCTCCCTCGCATAGATCAAATTGTTGACTCGACCGCGGGATGCGAGAGGTTGTCTTTTTTAGATGCTTACTCCGGGTACCACCAGATCCGTCTGTATGGGCCCGATGAAGTAAAAACAGCTTTCATCACTCCATTCGGGTGCTTCTGCTATATCACCATGCCATTTGGCCTCAAGAATGCCGGAGCCACATTTATGCGAATGATCCAGAAGTGTCTACTCACTCAAATTAGTCGGAATGCGGAAGCTTATATGGATGATATTGTTGTCAAGTCACGAAAAGGTTCCGACCTGCTCGCTGACCTCGCCGAAACATTTGCCAACCTCAGAAGGTATGATATCAAGCTCAATCCATCAAAGTGCACATTTGGAGTTCCTGGTGGCAAGTTACTCGGTTTTCTCGTTTCCGAACGGGGAATCGACGCCAACCCAGAAAAGATTGGCACTATTCTCCGAATGAAACGCCCTGTGCGAGTGCACGATGTCCAGAAGCTTACTGGATGCTTGGCCGCATTAAGTCGATTCATCTCACGACTCGGTGAAAAGGCATTGCCTCTTTACCGACTGATGAAGAAGGCTGACAAGTTCGAGTGGACTCCGGAAGCTGATGCAGCGTTTGCCGAGCTAAAAGCTCTGCTCTCCACCCAGCCGGTGCTTGCTGCTCCAATCAGCAAAGAGCCTCTGTTGCTCTACATC
>NW_025293928.1:0-1020 GCF_018294505.1 Triticum aestivum | reverse complement strand
TGAGTGGTTATGCCACCATTTTTGTGAATGTCTCAAATCTTTTCTGAGCATTTACAGCCGTTATGCTGTCCGAGTCATTCCAGGTTTCTAAATAGTCTGATGCATTTGCAAATCCTTTCCCTCTGGTTTCGATGCTCCTTTATGCCAGCTCAATCACACTAATTGTTGAGTTGAGGTATTCTATTGCCTTGACATTATGTTGGAGTTACTATTATGGCCCTAGGTGTTTAGGGAGTCACCTAGTAATCTAGCAATGTTTTGTGATCCCAGTGTGATGATTCTGGCTTCTATTCTCGAAAGCATCCCGTGATGTTATTAGTTAGTAGGCATTCTGTTCCTGGGGTTTTGAACCCGAGATTCACTCTACCTACTTCATGTTGATAGCAATTGCTAGTGCCTTTAGGATATTAGTAACCTTTGCGATAGTCCTTGAAGTCCGTGGTATCTTCTTCTTCCAAATACGATGAACTACTTATGGCAGATGTTTATTGGATGAAAAAAGATCACAATTAGAGTACTCTTGAGGAGATCTCCACTCATAAATCGTGACTCTGCCAGTTCTACCTTTCTGCATGGGTTATCCGGAAGAAATATGTTGAACTTGGTTCGACATACTAATCTATGCATCCACAACTCAGAAAGTTATATGTTCCTTTGAGTTGTTCTCTTTAGTTGCATTCTGACCCTCGTCTATCAATTGATAGTCAAGAGTATGCGTGCGTTCGTTCATCGATGCCTATGACTCTTGTGGTCTGTCAAGCCATTCTATTCCGGAATGACTAGGAGAAACAAACTCCAGTACCTCTTCCATATCCAGGATTGGGTCAAAGAAGTTGTGCTCCGCAGATCAAATTGCTAATCCAGCTTTTGTTCTGTTCTACCTTGGAGTATTACCATCTTTAAATCGGGATTGTTATAGGAATTGCACACCATCCTATGAACTCCTGGTACAGTGATACTTCTTGTCGTCATTAGTCATTCCTCGGTCTTCGTGTTGATGCAACCGGAATACCGACAAAT
>NW_025293927.1:0-1020 GCF_018294505.1 Triticum aestivum | reverse complement strand
ATAACACTACCCATATGAATGCACAATCATATAACACACCAATCATTTATTCATTCCATTCAAACATGGTTCAATCTCGATTACAAAAGCTCATGACTAATCGAAGGAAAAACATCGGCCTAACTGATCGTCGAAAAAGTAAAAGATAACATGGTGGTCGACTAAAAAGTCTTCATCAGTGGCGCCTCCTCTTGGGGTTTCCTTCAGTGGTACTCCCTTCAAAATCCTGATCATTGCTCACGAGGGGTCCTTCATCTCCACTCGGATAAAGGTCCTCTCCCAAGTCCATCTTTTCCTCTATCGCGGCAAGCTTCATCTTCAGGTCGTCGACTATCTCCATGAAGTCCGTGATTTCTTCCTCATGGCCAAGGAAGTCTGCGCGTGCCTTCTCCTCCAGTTCCAGTTCGCGGAACAAAAGCTTCCGGTGTGTCTTCGAGTTACGGCGAGTCTGAATCTCTCGTTTCCTGAGAAGACACTCCAAGTCCTGGATGTACGAGAGAGTGGAATCGTCCTCAATGGTACAGATGATATCTCCATTCCTTGCCCAGCGAGAAACCATGGCGAGGTCTGAGTGATCGAGCTCGGCCCTGTACTCCTCTCGGAGATGTCCAAGTGCTCGATAGATCGCCACGTCCCTTCCGATGATCCAGTTGAACTCGGTGAACTCAAAGTTGATAGGCTCCGTGTGTCCTCCAAAGGTTCTCCCTGGGATATGCACTTCAATCCTGTAGCGGGTGTCCGTCGGAAGTGCATTGGTTGGCTTCCCGGTGATCGAGGGCAGAGCTATCTTCAGCTTCTTTACCATCTGGACCAGCTTCCTGCCGAAGGGCATCGTCTCATCGGGCTGGCAAAACTCCGGTAGCAAAACTGGGGTGAACTCGGCGGCCATCTAGAATGTTGCAAAGGGGAGAAGAGTCAGAATAGAACAGGGGAGAATTTACGGAATGAAAAGGATTTAAAGTAAATGGTCTCTGCTAATGGCTTTCCGATCCTAGGGGTTACGATCCTACGGTCAGCGTG
>NW_025293926.1:0-1020 GCF_018294505.1 Triticum aestivum | reverse complement strand
CCATCACCTGTTATAGCAATTCTGACATTCCCAGCCTCGGCTGCTTCCTCCGGGTACTTTATATCGAATGACTTCCATGCTTCACCTTCTGATGTATGTACCATTTTTTTTGGATTGTACCTTTTCCCTTCCTTGTGCCACTTCATCATTTTGGCAGACTCCTCGGTGATGAAAAGGCGCTGCAGTCTTTTTATAAAATCAAGATACCGAAGAACCTTCACAGGGATTTTTAGCTGCCGCTTCTGACCATGCTTATCGACCACCTCAATATACCGAGAGGAACCGCACTTCCTACAGTAGTTGTCATCCGCATACTCATGTCTAAACAAAAGGCAATTCTTTGGACAAACATGTATTTTCTCATAGTCCATGGAGAGCGCCTTCATGATTTTCTTCGTACCGTACATGGTTTTCGGCAGTTCATGGCCCTCGGGCAGGCTGTTAGCCCATACTCCCAGAAATGCTTCGAAGCAACCTCGGCTACAGCCGTACTCAGCCTTCACTGCCATCAGTTGCAAGATGGCATCCAGCACAGACAGCTGGGCACCCTCATAGAGAGGTTTCTTTGACGAGGCCAAGATTTCCAGGAAGGCCTTTGCGGTTTCCTCCGGCTCCTCCGGTTCATTCGCTGAATGTGACGGAGGTGTCGGCTGTGCAGCAAAGACATCATCTAGCATGTCTCTAACCCCATCGTCCTCATAACCAGCGATGCGTTGTCGTATCACATCCTCTCTACCACGGTCCCGCTGGGAAAAGTTTATCGGCATATTAAAGTTGGGCATAAATCCATGCGTGCGAAGGTGCTTAGTCATCTCACTCTTATCTCTGCGGATACGTCTCTTACATCTGGCACACGGGCATTCTGGCACCATCCTCATTGGACTACGGAATATCTCTTTCAAAAACACATCAGTTTTCTCGACCCACTCTGTTGTTACTTGATTCCGACGGAAAAACCCACTATACATCCACTGATTATCTGCCATTTCTGCTTTATTGGAAGCCACACAACAAAATTAA
>NW_025293925.1:0-1020 GCF_018294505.1 Triticum aestivum | reverse complement strand
CTCGTGGTCATACTTGACCCGCCAGAATTTATCATCAGCCTGAGAAATACAGTAATGAGCTCTTAGTAAGATGACAGGTAAAACAAAATGGAAAGGTTAAAGTCAGCGGCTTACCGCTGGGGCTGGATTGGTCTTGCAGAACGGGGCTAGCCCGATTCTTCCACAGTCTGCCAGGCTCTCGTTTAAAAGAGCCTTGGTCTCTTCTTCAGCAACGTCTTCTGGAAGATCATTGCGACTGTGCCTCTGCGGGTCATCCTTTCGCCCGGTGTACTCACACATTAAGCCGGGGCGGCGGCTCAATGGGATCACCCGCCATGAGATCCAGACCCGGACCAGGTCAATTCCGTTCAGACCATTGCCTAGCAGGGCTTTGATCTTGTTGATCGTTGGAAGCAGAGGCTGGCGTTCTGCGGCAGTCAGTTTGTCGGATAATGGATGAGTTGGCTCCAGGCGCGTTGAGCGAAAGCCGGGCAGCGGGCTCTCATCAGCCGGGGACATGTCTTGGCAGTAGAACCAAGTCATGTTCCAGTCCTTGGGGTGACTTGGCGGTTCTGCATAAGGGAACAGACAATCCCTGCGCCGTTGGATGGAGATGCCGCCTAACTCCAGACTTGGACCGTTTGCGCACTCGGTTTGGCGGTTCAAATAGAACAGCTCTCTGAAGAGCAGCAGACTCGGCTCTTCTCCAAGATATACTTCACAAAAAACTTGGAAGTTGCAGATGTTGGATATGGAATTGGGTCCTATATCCTGAGGCCGAAGATCAAAGAAGTTGAGCACGTCCCGGAAGAATTTTGAGCCGGGCGGTGCGAAGCCCCGGCTCATATGGTCGGCAAAGATCACTACCTCCCCGTCTCTCGGCTGTGGCCTTTCTTCGGACGGGTCAGGGGCACGGTAGGACATCACTTCCTTCTTAGGCAGATATCCGGATTTAACGAAGTTGGCCAGGGTCTCTTCGGTGACGCTGGATTTCATCCAGTTGCAAGTGATGGGAGCCTTGGGAGGCATGGTGACGGTTGG
>NW_025293924.1:0-1020 GCF_018294505.1 Triticum aestivum | reverse complement strand
GCGGCAGAGGATTCATCGGAACTATATTACATAGAAGCTCAGCTACGGCGGCCACCCGTGCTTCTCCTCTTGACCACGACCACGACGCCGCCCGGACTCCCGCCATGCTCCACCACAACCAGGCCACAACCAGGCCACCCGTGCTTCAGCTGCGGCGCCCACCCGTGCTCCCTCCTCCAACGCCATCTTCCCATCTCCACCTCCCCATGGAAAGGGCAAGACAGGAGGCATCGACCGGCGGGTGGCGCCATCAGCAAGGAAGAGAGGAAGAGGCGCTGCAGGAAGGAGGAGGCCGTTGCGAGGAGAGGAGGGGGAAAAGGCGACGTCAGGGGAGGAGAGAGGATGCGGTGGCGGCGGCGGCTGGGAATCGGGAGGAGATGGGTGGATTTTTCACAGCGGGGAATCGCGTCTAGGTTAATCCCTGTCTCGGTAGAAACACGCGCACCCAAATGCATCGAAAAACCACCTCGTTTCTTGGCCCCACGACCAAACCAGCCCCACCCGTCATAGAACATCAAACGAAAAGCTCAGGTAGAGAAGAGATTAACGGTGTACCGACCGCCAGCAGATGAAAAAGCACTGTGGTAAAAGAATCGTTCGGTCGACGACGGCGTGCGCGCGCGATGGCTTCAGAAGGGCGGGTAGCATAGCGTCCTTTAGAGCATTATTATTATTACTAGTAGTACCCCTAAACCCTCAAATCCTTAAAAATAACCGCTTTTTTACGGGTTGACACGAAAAAATCGCAAAAAATAGAACCCATTAACCCTTAAACCTTCAAATTTTTTTAAAGGCTCAACCCCTATTCTCCTTCCCAGCCTGTAGAAACAGGGGTTGGCAGCCCAACCCCTCCCCGACCCGGTTCCCTCGCCAGTTTCGCGCGGGGGGGAGTTTTCAGCTCCCCCTCCCCCGATCCGGCCGCCGCCGGCCTTCGGCCGCCCTGCCCGGCCGCCCTCCCGCCGCGCCGCGCCCCGGCGCTCCATCCTCGGCCGCCCCTCCGCCTCCCCGCCCCGTCGCGCA
>NW_025293923.1:0-1020 GCF_018294505.1 Triticum aestivum | reverse complement strand
GCCGGCCCAGCTAGCAGCCGACCCAGCCCAACACTGTAGCTCCCCGTCGTCTTCCTCCCCACGCCCCGAAGCTGCTGCGTGCTCGCGCGCGCGCGGCCGCGCGGCCACCTCCTGCTTGCCGACGCCCTCCTGGCCGCGTGGACGACGCCCGCAGCCCGTCCCGATCCCCCCTGCTCTCGCTCACTCTCCCCCGTTTCTCCCTCGCTCTCTCTCGCTCTCGGCCGAAGCACACCGTCGCCGCCGTTCGCCTTAGCCACTGTCTCCGGCCACCCCTCGCTCCCCCGAGTAGCTCAGAAGCTCCGCCACAACTCCCTCTTCCTCCCCACCGCTCCATGAGTCCCCGGAAGCCCTGCATCGCCGCCACGTCGCCGTTCCCCTCTTCGGGCTCCGACCACCGTCGCCGACGAATTCGCCGTCTCCAGTGCGTCCCCGAGCCCGCTTCGACGCCCACTGCAACCGCGGTGAGCTACGCCACCGTTTCCCCCTCTTCTCCCCCTCGATCCCTCACCGTAGCTTCATCTCCACCACGGCCGAACCTCCGCCGTCGACGCAGCTCCGGTGACCATTTGGTCACCCCGGCGAGTCCAACGCGTTCACAGAACCCAGTAGAGCATCCCTAGCGCCTCACTTTGCTCGACTTCGAGCTCCAGCACCACTCCCGTGCACGACCGAACCCCGGCGGCCGCAGCCGAGCTCACCGCCGTCAACTCCGGCCACCCCGACCCCAACGGACTCCGCCAAGAGCCGCGGGTCGTCCTCAGCTTCACTCCGGTGATCTCCGCGGTCCATTTGGTGGCCGAAACGACCAAAACCACTATCGCCGCCGCACTGTTGGTCGCCGCCGGCCAGAACTCCGGCGAGCTGACGTGGCCTAGCTAATTAGCCACTAAACCACCACCTACAGACGCTGACAAGTGGGCCCAGGGCTTAGTCAAAGCTAACCAGCCCGGGGTCAACGCGGGATTAGCCCCTGTGACACTGACGTGTGGACCCCACACGTCAGGTTTGACCCGAGCCAGC
>NW_025293922.1:0-1020 GCF_018294505.1 Triticum aestivum | reverse complement strand
CATCCGGGAGATTAACTCCCAGCTGAGTCAAGCGGTTATGCAACCCAGACATAGTGAGTATGTGCTCACTGACAGAACTGTTTTCCTCCATCTTACAGCTGAAGAATTTGTCGGAGACTTCATATCTCTCGACCCGGGCATGAGCTTGGAAAACCATTTTCAGCTCTTCGAACATCTCATATGCTCCATGTCTCTCAAAACGCTTTTGGAGCCCCGGCTCTAGGCTGTAAAGCATGCCGCACTGAACGAGGGAGTAGTCATCGGAACATGCCTGCCAAGCGTTCATAACATCTTGTTCTGCAGGGAGAACGGGTGCGTCACCAAGCGGTGCTTGTAGGACATAATCTTTCTTGGCAGCTATGAGGATGATCCTCAGGTTCCGGACCCAGTCCGTATAGTTGCTGCCATCGTCTTTCAGCTTGGTTTTCTCTAGGAACGCGTTGAAGTTGAGGACTACGTTGGCCATTTAATCTACAAGACATATTGTAAAATATTTAGACTAAGTTCATGATAATTAAGTTCAACTAATCAAATTATTAATGAACTCCCACTTAGATTAGACATCCCTCCAGTCATCTAAGTATTACATGATCCGAGTTTAACTAGACCGTGTCCGATCATCACGTGAGACGGACTAGTCAACGTCGGTGAACATCTTCATGTTGATCGTATCTTCTATATGACTCATGCTCGACCTTTCGGTCTTCTGTGTTCCGAGGCCATGTCTGTACATGCTAGGCTCGTCAAGTTAACCTAAGTGTTTGCATGTGTAAATCTGTCTTACACCCGTTGTATGTGAACGTCTGAATAAAACACCCGATCATCACGTGGTGTTTTGAAACAGCGAACTGTCGCAACGGTGCACAGTTAGGGGGAACACTTCTTGAATTTATTGTGAGGGATCATCTTATTTACTACCGTCGTTCTAAGTAAACAAGATGCAAAACATGATAAACATCACATGCAATCAAATAATAAACGTGACATGATATGGCCAATATCACATAGCTCCTTTGATCT
>NW_025293921.1:0-1020 GCF_018294505.1 Triticum aestivum | reverse complement strand
TGTTGACGACGGGCACGTAAACGCACCCCTGGGATTGTAAATCGTGGAAATCGCTCTAGGACCCCCAAACAGTGAGTAATTGTCCACGTGACAGACCAGAAATTGGCAAAATGGTGAGTGTTGATAACCGACACATAAACGCACCCCGGGGTTCGTCAATCGTGGAAATCCCTCCGGGACCCCAAAACGGTGAGTAATAGTGCACCAAACGGACCAGAATCGGCCAAAACTGCAATTGTTGATGACCGACACGTAAGTGCATCTTTGGGTTCAACAACTATGGAAATCGCTTCGGGACCCCAAAAAGGTGAGTAATAGTCCACGAAACGGGTCAGAATTGGCCAGAACTATGAGTGTTGACGACGGGCACGTAAACGCACCCCTGGGATTGTGAATCGTGAGAATCGCTCTAGGACCCCAAAACAGTGAGTAATTGTCCACGTGACAGACCAGAATTGGGCAAAATGGTGAGTGTTGATAACCGACACATAAACGCACCCCGGGGATCGCAAATCCTGTAAATCGCTCTAGGACCCCAAAACGGTGACTAATAGTGCACCAAACGGACCAGAATCGGCCAAAACTGCGATTGTTGATGAGCGACACGTAAGCGCACCGTAGCGTTTGTCAATCGTGGAAATCACTTCGGGATGCCAAAACTGTGTAATAGTTCAAAACGGGCCAAAATCGGCCAAAACTGCGAGTCTTGACGACCAACACGCAAGCACACCTTGGGGTTCGACAAAAATGGAAATATCTTTGGGACCCCAAAACGGTGAGTAATAGTCCATGAAACGGGACGGAATCAACAAAACCTGCGAGTGTTGATGAGAGACATGTAAACGCACCCAGAGGTTCGTCAATCATGGAAATCACTCCGGGACCCCAAAACAGCGAGTAATAGTCCACGAGACGGCCAGAATTAACCAAAATTGTGAGTGTTGATGACCGACACATAAATGCACCCCCGGGGTTCGTCAATCGTGGAAATCACTTCGGGACCCCAAAACTGAGTAATAG
>NW_025293920.1:0-1020 GCF_018294505.1 Triticum aestivum | reverse complement strand
AGAATGAAATGGCGCTTGACATCTCCAAGTCTTTTCTCCCCTTCAGGTGTAGCAATGTCAATCTCCAGGTCCTCAAACCCTTGGACTATGTCCTCCACCGTGACACGAGCATAGCCATCTTGAATGGGGTTGTTGTGGTGGAGTGCTCCAGGTAAACATGGTAAAGCACTGCCGATGGCTACCTTCATGGACATGTTCCCGATAGGATAATACAGATGACATTCTTTCATCTCCTTTATATCGTCCACGGGGTAGCGAGGAGGCTCCGGTGCAGTAATTTCGACCACCAGAGGCTCCGGTGCAGTAATTTCGACCACCAGAGGCTCCGGTGCAGTAATTTCGATCGTCGGTGCATCTGCACCAGCCGATGGGGCCTCCGTGGAAGCCACACTGCTTCTCCGCTGCTGGCTTCTGAGATCCGCTGGATGATCTTCATGCTGCGCCCGAGCTGCATCTCTTTTGGCTACTAGTACACTCACGGTTTTCTTCATCACATCCATTTCCGATGCCAACCGCGCCACAACATCTGCTTCCCGATCCATCTTTCTCTTCCGGCTTCTGTAACCGTACGGGTCATCGTTCTGGGGAAACCCTATTTTCCACGGAATGTGCCCCATGCCTCGTACACGTCCTCCGTGTTCAGGATTCCCGAGGGCTTTTGTCAGCGCGTCGTTCTCTCTATTGAACTTGATCTTCCCCTCTTGAGCATCCCTCATTGCGTCAATAAGGGCTTGGGTGGGTTTAATTATTTTGCCCCGGTAAACACACTCCCCTGTCTCCGGGTTCAGCGTTCCCCCATGCCCGTACCACCAGCTTTTGGCCCTTGGGTCCCATCCCTCCGTACCTGGACGGATTCCTCGCGCCCTCAGCTCGTTCTCCATCTTCTCCCACCTAGGCTCCCAAAGGCGATACCCTCCTGGCCCCATAATATGATTGTACTCCTTCTTAGCCGCATTTTCCTTATTTTTTTCGATATTTGAATGAACTGCTCCGATTTCTTTTGCTTCACAAATTCTGGCC
>NW_025293919.1:0-1020 GCF_018294505.1 Triticum aestivum | reverse complement strand
TTGAAAGTTGGCATGATATCATCATTTCATCCACATAGCATGTGCAAGAAAGTTGAGAGGGTTACGGCAAAAACTGGATGCACTTCGTGTACAAAACGGACAATCTCTTTCAAAGTATCAGGATTTCATCCGGAAACTCGTCTGTTACAAAGGGATTTCATTTTTTAAACCTTATTTGAATTACTGACTTTTTGTGTGTTCAAAATGCACCATTCGAAGCCACATCATCATTTTTCAATCCTTTCTGACTTCATTTGTTATTTCTCATGCATTTACTAATTATTTTGAGCTATAAGACCCTAAAATTGAAAAGCATTTCAAATGAACTCTGAAAAGGTTGAAAGTTGGCATGATATCATCATTTCATCCACATAGCATGTGCAAGAAAGTTGAGAGGGTTACGGCAAAAACTGGATGCACTTCGTGTACAAAACAGACAATCTCTTCCAAAGTATCAAGATTTCATCCGGAAACTCCTCTGTTACAAAGGGATTTCATTTTATAAACCTTATTTGAACTCCTTACTTTTTGTGTGTTCAAAATGCACCATTCAAAGCCACATCATCATTTTTCAATCCTTTCTGACTTCATTTGTTATTTTTCATGCATTTACTAATTATTTTGAGCTATAAGACCCTAAAATTGAAAAGCATTTCCAATGAACTCTGAAAAGGTTGAAAGTTGGCATGATATCATCATTTCATCCACATAGCATGTGCAAGAAAGTTGAGAGGGTTACGGCAAAAACTGGATGCACTTCGTGTACAAAACGGACAATCTCTTTCAAAGTATCAGGATTTCATCCGGAAACTCGTCTGTTACAAAGGGATTTCATTTTTTAAACCTTATTTGAACTCCTGACTTTTTGTGTGTTCAAAATGCACCATTCAAAGCCACATCATCATTTTTCAATCCTTTCTGACTTCATTTGTTATTTTTCATGCATTTACTAATTATTTTGAGCTATAAGACCCTAAAATTGAAAAGCATTTCAAATGAACTCTGAAAAGGTTGAAAGTT
>NW_025293918.1:0-1020 GCF_018294505.1 Triticum aestivum | reverse complement strand
TAAGTAGATCCATCTAGTAGCTTTTTCCTTGGGATTTGTTTAGTTAAAAGTTAGCCAACGCAACTTCGTGTACTTCGTTTGTGTCCAACGACCAGACCAAGACCGCTTTCGGATCCCCACCTTTATCAATACTTCATACATATTTGCAATATTCAGATTGCTTTTATCATATTCTTGCTCGTTCTATCCAAGTTCCTTGCTTATTAGGTTTGTTTTCGGGATCAATCTAGATCCCGATTCGAGTTTCCTTGCCGGAGTAGGTTTCGGAAAAAAAAAAAAGAGTCGGGTAGCCACGCTCCGTTTAGGCCCAAATTTTTTCGAAAACGCATTTTTCGAAAAAATTTCTGGCTATCCTATTTTTAGGTGTTTCTGAGTGTTTTGAGACAGGTGCCATTATAGGAAGTTTTTTTTGACCTGTTTCCAGTTTTTGGGTCCGGGCAGTCAAAAAAAAAAATTTGGTCAAAAAAAAAATTTCGTGCCCATCCTGTCAGTTTGAGCTAAGAAGAGTTTTGAGACACTCGCCATTATAGTGATTTTTCGCAAAAAAAAAAGCAGCGCAAAAAAAAAGAGCGCAAAAAAAAAGAGCGCAAAAAAAAAATTCCAGAGTGTGCTTTTCCCTTGTTTACGTGCCGCGCCGTGATTTTGTTAGTGTTCTAGGCTCGCGTCTCTAGCACAGTCTAGCCTAGGACCAGCACAGTACCGTCGTTGAGCGTTTATTCAACTTTGCATCTCTGAATTGATTATTGCTGACCATTTTTGCTACCATATTATAAGCCTTCCCAGCTCCACATACATCTACGTCGTGCGGTTGACTCTCCCTGGTAATCGCTCTATCCAAGCTTTGAGAGTTTTTGACTACAACGATTGCCGATCACCGCCTGCTGCTGGGTAAGAACTGGTAAGAATTTGAGATTTGCTTGACGGATTTGTGACACCCACCACCACCTCTTGGTAGTAGTCTGTAGGATCATATTCTTGTGTGTTTCTATTGCTGCTAACCATGCCAGGATCACAAGCCGA
>NW_025293917.1:0-1020 GCF_018294505.1 Triticum aestivum | reverse complement strand
TTTAAAGCCCTATCTGCGATGTCGCTCAGACGTCCGACTGTGGCATTTCTTTTAAAGCCCTTTATGCGATGTCGCTCAGACTTCCGACTGTGGCATTTCTTTTAAAGCCCTTTCTGTGATGTTGCTCAGACGTCCGACTGTGGCATTTCTTTTAAAGCCCTTTTTGCGATGTCGCTCAGACGACCGACTGTGGTATTTCTTTTAAAGCCCTTTATGTGGTGTCGCTAAGACGCCCGACTGTGGCATCTTTTTTCCTTATTTTTATTTTGTTCACCTTTCGAGGCGTCGCTTCAGACACCCGATCGGTCTTCATTTGTGTTATGTTGGTATTTCAGGCGGACTACCGCCGTTTCCCCTTTTTCTTATCCCGTTATGCTAATTTTATTTTAATGTGCATTGATGAATTAATCATGTCGCATCCATGCATGCATTTGTTATATCTTACGTCCGAACTGTCTTGCGAGTACTTTCAAAGTACTCACTGGCTTGTTGATTTGGCCAGATGCTGACGAAGGCGATCTCATGGATGAAGAGTTTGATAGCGAGTCCGACATCTAGAGGAGTCCCAGTCAGTCTTGTGCGACCCTGGATTTGGTCACTGTATTATATCCGCTTCCGCTACCAAATAAATTCATCGAGCCTCTCCTCGACGCTCGATGAGATGACAGACGTAGAGTCTTGTATTTCTCTCCCCGCTGTGTTTTTCCACCACCGTCCTATCCTCGAGTCAGTAGTATGCCTCCACACCCCTGTGTCGTGTCCGCCATTATGTATAATTATTGGCATGCTTGTAATAATTTGGTTGAGCAACCGTAGTTCGACCCTGTAATATATTTTATGCTACTGGCTTATTGTATCAAGAATTTGTCTGCCAGTGTGGAGGATTTCTCTCATACTGGACTTAAAAGATTGGCTTTTCAATAAATATTTTTATTGGAAAACCGGTCGTGACAAGCTTGGTACCAGAGCCAGGCTGACTGTAGGAAGCCACTAGGTGCGATCGCTAATTGGTTATTAGCC
>NW_025293916.1:0-1020 GCF_018294505.1 Triticum aestivum | reverse complement strand
CCACCGGACGGGCCATCGTATTTCTCGAAAAAAATGATTCGCCCCCTAACTACTGGGACCCACCAGCTACATCTTCGCATGCAAGGAAGTGCGTCCAGGAAAAAAGATTCTCCCCCCTGACTGCTGGGACCCACCATCTACATATTCACACGCAAGGAAGTGCCTCACAGTTGGGACCCACCTGGTCGAAGCATACGTAGCGTTGTCATTATGGTCGCGAACGTGTACGTACATACTGGTGGATGTAGAGGAGCCGACGTGTCATAGTAGAGGCGTGCACATAGAATGTACACGTATGTACAACGGCCAGTGTGCAAGAAAGAAAATACGGCCACGTATGTGTACATACGGGCAGGGTCTCGAACGCCTACTCGCGCATACGTACGGCCAGGGCTCGTGTACATGGTTGGGTCAGAACGAAGAAACAACGTCGTCGTCGTGTTCATGAGGAGCCAAGCGGCTGGAACATAATGCGTCGTCGTGTTCGTCGGGAGGGCTTGGATGGAACAAGCGATGGAAACGAGGCCTGGCGTATCACAGAACGTAGGAAACGGCCTTGTGTTCGACCGGCCACGTTTGAAACGGGATCCTATTCATCGGGAGGGGTCTGGCATACCGCAAAACGGAGGAAACGGACTTCCTACGGTCGAAACGGGGGTCATGTCGATCCGAAGGGGTGTGGCGTACCGCAAAACGGACGAAACATACTTGTGTTGGAGCACTACGGTTGAAACGGGTGTCTTGTTCATCGGGAGGGGTGTGGCGTACCGCAAAACGGGACTCCACGGGATACTATTCATCTCCACCATCGACCTCCTCCAGCCTCCACGGGATACTATTCATCCACCGTCGACCTCCTCCAGCCTCCAGCTGTGACTGTTCATCCACGGGCTCCTGTTCATCCAGCCTCCACTGTGCGCTACTCCACCGGCTCCTGTTCAACCACCCCTCTCCACGGGCTCCTGTTCAACCACCCCTCCACGGGCTACTGTTCATCCACCCCTCCACAGTCTACTGTTC
>NW_025293915.1:0-1020 GCF_018294505.1 Triticum aestivum | reverse complement strand
TCCAGGTGTCGGCGGCAGCGCCGTCCGTGAGGGGGGCACACCCCGGACACGCGTGCCGGGCGTTTGCAACCGCCACAACACTTCCAGACTTGTGAGAGGCCGCAGGCGCAAGATTTGGCGGCATGCTAGCCCCCGGAGGCCGCCGGCCACAGCCGTAGACGCGCGAAGGGCAATCCGCGTAGAGGGAATTTTTCGGATACTTCTCCATCACCAAAAATTATGAAAAAATACCATCGTTCCTATAGCACATGTGCCCACGTCGTGCCAAAAAACTCATGATTTTATCGCGCTCCGAGTATTTAGTAATATTGACGCCGCATCGTTACCGCAGAACGTCTACTACCGTGTCATCGCCGTCCATGAGGGGGCCCACGCCCTGGAGACGCGTCCCGCCTCTTCGGACATGCCACCACACCACCCCGCATGTATGAGGGCCCGTAGCGACGCTGCGGTGGCATTGCTACCCCCTAGTGCCCCCGTCCCGCCTAACCCTGTAGCGTTTGACCACGGGATCTACCCCTTTGACTTTGCACGGACAGGCTTTGACCAGTGGACCTCCCCACCCGGTTGTGTTAGGTCAGCCCATAGGAACACTTTGGAGCAACATACGGGCCAGACCCACAGCAAGATCCCCTCCGTGTAGACCCCACGCGTCCGTTTCCCGCGTCCAGGTGCCGGCGGCAGCGCCGTCCGTGAGGGGGCACACCCCGGACACGCGTGCCGGGCGTTTGCAACCGCCACAACCCTTCCAGACTTGTGAGAGGACGTCGGCGCAAAATTTGGCGGGATGCTAGCCCCCGGAGGCCGCCGGCCACAGCCGTAGACGCGCGAAGGGCAATCCGCGTAGAGGGAATTTTTCGGATACTTCTCCATCACCAAAAATTATGAAAAAATACCATCGTTCCTATAGCACATGTGCCCACGTCATGCAAAAAAAAACTCATGATTTTATCGCGCTCCGAGTATTTAGTAATATTGACGCCGCATCGTTACCGCAGAACGTCTACTACCGTGTCATCG
>NW_025293914.1:0-1020 GCF_018294505.1 Triticum aestivum | reverse complement strand
AAAGTCTCAATGAATTCAACCCATTTAGCATGTCTACGATTCAGTTTAGCTTGACTTTTAATATGTTTCAAAGATTCATGATCAGAATGTATAACAAATTCTTTGGGCCATAAATAATGTTTCCATGTTTCTAAAGTCCGAACAAGAGCATATAATTCTTTATCATAAGTAGAATAATTCAGACTAGGCCCACTCAATTTTTCAGAAAAGTATGCAACAGGTTTGCCATCTTGTAATAACACACCTCCTAATCCAATTCCACTAGCATCACATTCAAGCTCAAAAGTCTTATTAAAATCAGGAAGTTGGAGTAAAGGAGCATGTGTCAACTTATCTTTCAATACCGTGAAGGCTTCTTCTTGTGCGGTACCCCAAAGAAAAGGCACATCTTTCTTTGTAAGCTCATTGAGAGGTGCAGCAATGGTGCTGAAATCTCTCACAAAACGCCTATAGAATCCAGCGAGGCCAAGAAAACTCCTCACTTGTGTGACCGTTTTGGGTTGCGGCCAACTCTCAATAGCTTCAATCTTGGCTTTATCAACTTCAATTCCCTGTGGAGTAACAACATAGCCAAGAAAAGATACTCGGTCGGTGCAAAAGGTGCACTTCCCAAGGATACCAAACAAACGTGCATCACGTAGAGCAATAAAAACAGCACGTAAATGTTCCAAATGTTCTTCCAAAGATCTGCTATAAATCAATATGTCATCAAAGTAAACTACCACAAATCGTCCAATGAAAGCACGTAAAACTTCGTTCATTAATCTCATGAAAGTACTAGGTGCATTAGTTAACCCAAAAGGCATGACTAACCACTCATATAATCCAAACTTAGTTTTGAATGCTGTTTTCCATTCATCTCCCAATTTCATACGAATTTGATGGTATCCACTACGTAAATCAACTTTGGAGAATATTGTAGAGCCACTCAATTCATCAAGCATATCATCTAGCCTAGGAATAGGATGACGATAACGAATAGTAATATTATTAATGCCTCTACAATCAACACACATACGT
>NW_025293913.1:0-1020 GCF_018294505.1 Triticum aestivum | reverse complement strand
ACTCAGTTTTGGGGTCTCCAAGTGATTTCCACGATTGACGAACACCGGGGTGCGTTTACGCGTCCGTCATCAACACTCACAATTTTGGCCCATTCTGGTACGTTTTGTGCACTGTTACTCACCGTTTTGGGGTCCCAGAGTGATTTCCATGATTGACGATCCCTGGGGTGCGTTTACGTGCCCGTCGTCAACCCTCACAGTTTTGGCCAATTCTGACCCGTTTCGTGGACTATTACTCACCGTTTTGGGATCTCAAAGCGATTTCCGTAGTTATTGAACCCCAAGGTGCGCTTACATGTCGGTCATCAACAGTCACAGTTTTTGCCGATTCAGGCCCGTTTTGTGGACTATTACTCACTTTTTTGGGGTCCCAGAGTGATTTCCATGACTAACGAACCCCGGGGTGCGTTTACGTGTCAGACATCAACACTCGCGGTTTTTGTCGATTCTGGCCTGTTTCATGGACTATTACTCACCGTTTTGCGGTCACGAAGTGATTTCCATAGTTATTGAACCCCAAGGTGCGCTTACGTTTCGGTCATCAACTCTCATAGTATTGGCCAATTCTGGCCCGTTTCATGGACTATTACTGATTGTTTTGGGGTCCCGGAGTGATTTCCACGATTAACAAACCCCGTGGTGCGTTTAACTGTCGGTCATCAACACTCGTGGTTTTTGTCGATTCTGGCCCGTTTCATGGACTATTACTCACATTTTTGGGGTCCCAAAGCAATTTGCATGGATGTCGAACCCCAAGGTGCGCTTACGTATCGGTCATCAACAATCGCAGTTTCGACTGATTCTGGCCCGTTTCTTGGACTATTACTCAGTTTTGGGGTAACGTAGTGATTTCCACGACCAACGAACACCGGTGTGTTTATGTGTCGGTCATCAACATTTGCAGTTTTGGCCGATTTTGGCCCGTTTCATGGACTATTACTCACTGATTTCGGGTCCCTGAGCGATTTCCATGATTGAAGAACCCCGGGGTGCGTTTATGTATCGTTGATCAATAACCCT
>NW_025293912.1:0-1020 GCF_018294505.1 Triticum aestivum | reverse complement strand
GACACAGATCTGGATGACTCTAAGTCACAAACCGGATACGTGTATATTTTGAATGGTGGGGCAGTAAGCTGGTGCAGTTGCAAGCAAAGCGTCGTGGCGGGATCTACATGTGAAGCGGAGTACATGGCAGCCTCGGAGGCAGCACATGAAGCAATATGGGTGAAGGAGTTCATCACCGACCTAGGAGTCATACCCAATGCGTCGGGGCCGATCAAGCTCTTCTGTGACAACACTGGAGCTATTGCACTTGCCAAGGAGCCCAGGTTTCACAAGAAGACAAGGCACATCAAGCGTCGCTTCAACTCCATTCGTGAAAATGTTCAAGATGGAGACATAGAGATTTGTAAAGTACATACGGACCTGAATGTAGCAGATCCGTTGACTAAACCTCTCCCTAGAGCAAAACATGATCAACACCAGAATTCCATGGGTGTTCGATTCATCACAATGTAACTAGATTATCGACTCTAGTGCAAGTGGGAGACTGTTGGAAATATGCCCTAGAGGCAATAATAAAAGCATTATTATTATATTTCCTTGTTCATGATAATTGTCTTTATTCATGCTATAATTGTGTTATCCGGAAATCGTAATACATGTGTGAATAACAGACATCAACATGTCCCTAGTGAGCCTCTAGTTGACTAGCTCGTTGATCAACAGATAGTCATGATTTCCTCACTATGGACACTGGATGTCATTGATAACGAGATCACATCATTAGGAGAATGATGTGATGGACAAGACCCAATCCTAAACATAGCACAAGATCGTATAGTTCGTTTGCTAGAGTTTTGCAATGTCAAAGTATCTTTTCCTTAGACCATGAGATCGTGTAACTCCCGGATACCGTAGGAGTGCTTTGGGTATGCCAAACGTCACAACGTAACTGGGTGACTATAAAGGTAGACTACGGGTATCTCCGAAAGTGTCTGTTGGGTGACATGGATCAAGACTGGGATTTGTCACTCCGTATGACGGAGAGGTATCACTGGGCCCACTCGGTAATGCATCATCATA
>NW_025293911.1:0-1020 GCF_018294505.1 Triticum aestivum | reverse complement strand
CACACCATGGGATCACTTGATCCCTCGGTACATCTTGTGCGCTTTGTGTGTTGAATCTTTCCAACTCTCTTCATTTGGATGATGTCTTGAAGGTGGACATGAATGATCACACAATCTTATTCTTCAAGACATGCTTGCAATAAGCTCAACACTCACATGACCAATCTTTGGATAATTCCTTAATAACACCTTGGTCAACTCATAAACTCCTTGAAACCAACACATGGACTTCAAGAAAAGCCTATGGACAAAACCTTCAGATATAACTCAAGGCAACCATTAGTCCATAGAGATTGCCATCAATTACCAAAACCAAACATGGGGGCACCGCATGTTCTTTCAATCTCCCCCATTTTGGTAATTGATGACAATCACTTTCAAGAGAGTTTATACAAGGAGTTATGCATCACCATGCAATGCAATAACCAAAGATGCATGAGAATGGGATGCAAATGCTTAGGAACCAAAACCAAAGCAAGGAGAAAACTCAGAAGAATTCTCCACAAAACTCTCTGAAACTCCTCCCCCATTGGCATCGATTGCCAAAATGGGTGAAAAGCTTAGAGGGCCAATATAATGAGTGTTCCTCCATAAATTGTGTAGGAATGCAATACACATATCCAATGGTAAATACTTGGAGGAAGACAAACTATATTGAGGCCCAAAGATTGCAAAAGAGTGATATGCCACAAAGACATAACAAAGAGAGAAACAAGCAATCGAGCAATCAAAAGATACCAATTGAAGCAAGCAATCAAATGATATCAATTGAACCAACTAGACCAAAGATCCTATGAGCCACATGAATGAAGGATATTATGATATGAGCAAAGGAGTGTTCTAAATAAGCTAGAGAAGCTCCCCATGATTTGTGCACACATAAGAATATTTGTATTTGGATACAAAGTGCACAAAATAGGATCATAGCTCCCCCAAAATCAATAGAAACTTACATCCAGTGCAAGTGAGCATATAGGAAACAAAGCCTAGCGCTTGCAACAAGCACATGGTTGAGCAACA
>NW_025293910.1:0-1020 GCF_018294505.1 Triticum aestivum | reverse complement strand
CCTGCAAAAACAAGTTAGACGTCCTCTACTTTGTTGTTGCATGTTTTACGTGGCTGCTACGGGCTTAAGTAAGAACCAATCTCACCTACGCATCAAAACCACAACGATAGTTTGTCAAATAGACTCCGTTTTAACCTTCGCAAGGACCGGGCGTAGCCACACTCGGTTCAACTAAAGTTGGAGAGACAGATGCCCGCAAGCCATCTATGTGCAAAGCACGTCGAGGGAACCGGTCTCGCGTAAGCGTACGCGTAAGGTTGGTCCGGGTCGTCTCGTCCAACAATACCGCCGAACCAAAGTATGACATGCTGGTAGGCAGTATGACTTGTATCGTCCACAACTCACTTGTGTTCTACTCGTGCATATAACATCAACATAAATAACCTAGGCTCGGATGCCACTGTTGGGTTTCGTAGTAATTTCAAAAAAATTCCTACGCACACGCAAGATCATGTGATGCATAGCAACGAGAGGGGAGAGTGTTGTCTACATACCCTTGTAGACCGTAAGCGGAAGCGTTAGCACAACGCGGTTGATGTAGTCGTACGTCTTCACGGCCCGACCAATCAAGCACTGAAACTACGGCACCTCCGAGTTCTAGCACACGTTCAGCTCGATGACGTCCCTCGAACTCCGATCCAGCCGAGTGTCGAGGGAGAGTTCCGTCAGCACGACGGCGTGGTGACGATCTTGATGTTCTACCATCGCAGGGCTTCGCCTAAGCACCGCTACGATATTATCGAGGTGGACTATGGTGGAGGGGGGCACCGCACACGGCTAAGAGATCCAAGGGATCAATTGTTGTGTCTTTGGTGCTAGCCCTGCCCCTCTATTTATATGTTGAGCCCCGGGGTCGAAACTTGGAGCAAAAGCCTCCTCAAAGTCGGTTTTTCCCGAAAGGCAAGAGTCCCACTCGGACTCCAGGACCAAACGCCACAATCCTTGGCGTCTGGCCCAGACGCCATGGGCCTCGGCGTCTGGCCCAGGGCCAGACGCCAGGGTCTCCGGCGTTTGGCCCCC
>NW_025293909.1:0-1020 GCF_018294505.1 Triticum aestivum | reverse complement strand
GCCAATCGTTGAAATCACTCCAGGAGCCCAAAACAGTGAGTAGTAGTCCAAGAAGCGGGCCAGAATCGGCCAAAACTGTGAGTGTGGATGACCGACAAGTAACGCATCTTGGGGTTCAACAACTATGGAAATCGCTTCGGGACCCCAAAACAATGAGTAATAGTCCATGAAACGGGCCAGAATCGTCCAAAACCGCGAGTGCTGATGACCGACACGTGAACGCACTACGGGGTTCGTCAATCGTTGAAATCACTCCGGGACCGCAAAACAGTGAGTAATAGTCCAAGAAGTGGGCCAGAAATCGGCCAAAACTGTAAGTGTTGATGACCGACACGGAAATGCACCTTGTGGTTCAACAACTATGGAAATCGCTTCGGGACCCCAAAACGGTGAGTAATAGTCAATGAAACGGGCCAGAATCAGCCAAAACCGCGAGTGCTAAAGACCGACACGTAAACACACCATGGGGTTCGTCAATCGTTGAAATCACTCTGGGACCCAAAAACAGTGACTTATACTCCAAGAAGCGGGCCAGAATCGCCCAAAACTGTGAGTGTTGATGACTGACACGTAAACGTCAACAACTATGGAAATCACTCTGGGACCCCAAAAAGGTTTGTAATAGCCCATGAAACGGGCCAGAATCAGCCAAAACCGTGAGTGTTGATGACCGACACGTAAACGCACCACGGGGTTCGCCAATCGTTGAAATCACTCCAGGAGCCCAAAACAGTGAGTAGTAGTCCAAGAAGCGGGCCAGAATCGGCCAAAACTGTGAGTGTGGATGACCGACAAGTAAACGCATCTTAGGGTTCAACAACTATGGAAATCGCTTCGGGACCCCAAAACAATGAGTAATAGTCCATGAAACGGGCCAGAATCGTCCAAAACCGCGAGTGCTGATGACCGACACGTAAACGCACCACGGGGTTCATCAATCGTTGAAATCACTCGGGGCCCCAAAACAATGAGTAATAGTCCAAGAAGCGGCCAGAATCGGCCAAAACTGTGAGTCTTGAT
>NW_025293908.1:0-1020 GCF_018294505.1 Triticum aestivum | reverse complement strand
GTATCATAGGATAGCCTAGCCAAGAGTCAAAGCTGGCTTGCTGCAATAACTCCACCAACCCTTCTTGATACTATGCATGTATGTAGGATCTGATGTAAGTCTTGCTGAGTACCTTTGTACTCATGTTGCTATAATCTACATTTTTACAGAAGACGCTGCAACCCCTTCTGATGGGTTCTATGTAGACGTTGACATCAACGAGTAGGCTAAAGACCCAGGTGGTGACCCTGAGCTTGTGATGGACCACGTAGTATAGCTAGGCTTTCCAAGCCTCTTTTATTTTTACTAGTTGTCTGTACCCAGACAATGTACCTCCGCTGCTGGTTTGTATGACTGTATGTCTTGTATGTTGGGTCGTGAGACCCGTACCTTTGTGTATGTTATGTATGGCTCCCTGAGCCTTAAATAAAGTACTTGTGTCATAGAGTCATGTTGTGATGCTTCATTGTATTTGCACATATCGAGCATATTGTGTGTATGATTGAAATGCTTGGTATGTGTGGGATCTGACTATCTAGTTGTTTATCTTTAGTAGCCTCTCTTACTGGGAAATGTCACCTAGTGTTACCGCTGAGCCATGGTAGCTTGCTACTGCTCTGGAACACTTAGGCTGGCCGGCATGTGTCCTTCTTCGTTCCTGTGTCTGTCCCTTCGGGGAAATGTCACGCTTTGAGTACCGGAGTCCTGTTAGCCCGCTACAGCCCGGTTTACCGGAGTCCTGCTAGCCCAGTGCTACAGCCCGGACCCACTTGCTGATGACCGACACGTTCGAAGCTGGGTCATGGATGCCTGTCCCTGTAAGTCTGTGCCACTTTGGGTTTACGACTAGTCATGTCAGCCCGGGCTCCTTATCATATGGATGCTAGCGACACTATCATATACGTGAGCCAAAAGGCGCAAACGGTCCCGGGAAAAGGTAAGACGACACCCGTGGGGATACCGTGCGTGAGGCCGCAAAGTGATATGAGGTGTTACCAGCTAGATCGATGTGACATCGAGTCGGGGTCCTGACAGCGTTGG
>NW_025293907.1:0-1020 GCF_018294505.1 Triticum aestivum | reverse complement strand
GCGTAGGTGAGATTGGTTCTTACTTAAGCCCGTAGCAGCCACGTAAAACATGCAACAACAAAGTAGAGGACGTCTAACTTGTTTTTGCAGGGCATGTTGTGATGTGATATGGTCAAGGCATGATGCTGAATTTTATTGTATGAGATGATCATGTTTTGTAACCGAGTTATCGGCAACTGGCAGGAGCCATATGGTTGTCGCTTTATTGTATGCAATGCAATCGCGATGTAATGCTTTACTTTATTACTAAACGGTAGTGATAGTCGTGGAAGCATAAGATTGGCGAGACGACAACGATGCTACGATGGAGATCAAGGTGTCGCGCCGGTGACGATGGTGATCATGACGGTGCTTCGGAGATGGAGATCACAAGCACAAGATGATGATGACCATATCATATCACTTATATTGATTGCATGTGATGTTTATCTTTTTATGCATCTTATCTTGCTTTGATTGACGGTAGCATTATAAGATGATCTCTCACTAAATTATCAAGAAGTGTTCTCCCTGATATGCACCGTTGCCAAAGTTCGCCGTGCCCAGACACCACGTGATGATCGGGTGTGATAAGCTCTACATCCATCTACAACGGGTGCAAGCCAGTTTTGCACACGCAGAATACTCAGGTTAAACTTGACGAGCCTAGCATATGCAGATATGGCCTCGGAACACGGAGACCGAAAGGTCGAGCGTGAATCATATAGTAGATATGATCAACATAACGATGTTCACCATTGAAAACTACTCCATCTCACGTGATGATCGGTCATGGTTTAGTTGATTTGGATCACGTAATCACTTAGAGGATTAGAGGGATGTCTATCTAAGTGGGAGTTCTTAAATAATATGATTAATTGAACTTAAATTTATCATGAACTTAGTACCTGATAGTATCTTGCTTGTTTATGTTGATTGTAGATAGATGGCTCGTGCTGTTGTTCCGTTGAATTTTAATGCGTTCCTTGAGAAAGCAAAGTTGAAAGATGATGGTAGCAATTACACGGACTGGGTCCGTAA
>NW_025293906.1:0-1020 GCF_018294505.1 Triticum aestivum | reverse complement strand
TTCGCTCACAGCCCCAAACGATGTGAACAGGGTTCCCGAGATACCAAACGGGCATCCGGTACACCGTGCCACGTACCTACCGCATCACAGCCCACCCCTATGGTCAGCGCTGTCCACGGCCTCCAGTAAGCTACAAACACCAGAAACTACTTGCAACTCCTGGACAGAGGACTAGGGTGAATAAGAAGTCGAGCGGGGTCATATTTCAGGGCCCAATGCATGGTAGTAGCTGAATCATGGATCACAAACACAGAACTCAGTTCCTAAGGACGGCTTCAATGAGACAACCCACCATGTACTCCTACATGGCCTCTCACCAACACCTTTTACCAAATCGTGTTCACACACTTAGCTCACACATAGTAGGACATGTTCACACACCTCTGATTCATCCTCGATGAATCAGACCTGACTCAACTCTAAGCAGTAGCAGGCATGACAAACAAGCATGAATGAGTAGGCACATCAGGGCTCAAACAACTCCTACTCATGCTAGTGGGTTTCATCTATTTACTGTGGCAATGACAGGTCATGCAAAGGATAAAGGGGTTCAGCTACCACAGCAAGTAACAGATGAATCGGTGTTGTCCTAATGCAGTAAAAGAGAGCAGGAGCGAGAGAGTAGGATTGTATCGGAATGAACAAGGGGTTTTTGCTTGCCTGGCACTTCTGAAGATAACATTGAGTCTTCATCAGTGTCAACGATCACATCATCGGTATCACGTCTATCGAGAGGGGACAAATACCGGCAACACAGAAGGGAACACAATCAATGCAATGCACAATATGATGCATGATCATGACATGGCAAAATGAATGTGTTTTGGGCTAATGCAACTAGCAACAGATTAAATGAAGTTGGTTTGAATACAAGATTCAAATTCAAACTCCATATGTGATTATTCAAATGCCATTTAACTGATTTGTGCTAAACAGCAGCTATAAGTTGTTCTAACATGCATGAAAATGGTACAGATGGATTCCTTGAATTTTTCTGATAATTTTTCATATATAAATTAT